>NC_079333.1:300000-505741 GCF_029582105.1 Oenanthe melanoleuca
CCAGTGGCCATCCAAGTGTGGGGCCCAGCCATGGCCCAGCCCCAGTGCACAGGCATGGGCACTGGCCAGCCCTGCTCTGGCCAGCCCCAGGTGGCAGCCAGGACCTGAGGCTCCCCCCGCCCCCTTGGCTTTGATTCTCGCAGCTTTTGAGCTGCTGCAAAGGTGAGAATTCTTTCTGTGGGGGAAAAGGCCTGGCTGTGGTTTGCTCAGCCCTGCAAGAAGCACAAAACCCAGTGTGAGCCCAAGCAGTGGCTCTGTGAGGACCTTTGATAGTTTTCAGAGCAGGACTGGCTGGAAACCTCCCCTGCAGGGACAGCTGTGAGGGAACCAGTCCAGAATGTTTCTTTGTCCTTCTTTCCTTTATTCTCTCTTTTTTGGCAGGTCTTTTGTGACCTGGCCCTGAGCAAGTTTTGAATATTTTGCAGAATTCCAGAAAATTATTTGAGCTCCATTCTCAGAATGAATTTCTAGTGTTACGGTTTTCCTGAATTGCTATCACAGAAGCACTGCATCAGCTTGCCATGTTCAAAGCATTTCACCCTAAAGAAGAATTTTAGAGAAAATGAGTTGCTAAAGGAATTTGATTTCTTCTTCACCTTGAAATGTTTAATTGTAGTTTTGTTGTTAAGAGTTGTGGGTTATTTTTCTTTAATAATAAGATGTCAGGGAGTTCTCTTCCAATTAGAGTTTAGGCTCTGGCCAAGCCTTGATTCTAACTGAAAGAGAAAAATGTGTAAACTCAGGTGTTTTCTGCATCAAAATAATATTCCAGTCATTTGGATTGGCAATTTGATTTTATCAACATAACAGTTGAAGCTAACCTTGAAGTGAATTTGGTGTTCATTTTCTGGAGATGACCATCTGATTCCTCATTGAATCAAGGTTTGTCAGCTGTTTGCGGACCCTGAGGTGAAGACAGTTTTTTAAGAGGTGAAGACACAGTTTTTTAAAGATTGATGATTATCTAATCTTGTTAATGTATGTCTGATGTTTAAAGTATTGTTAATTGCTGTATTGTGTTTTAACTGCAGAAGATTTAAACTCTGGGTTTGTTTTTTGTTAGATAATATTTAGAGGAAAATTCTCCAGTAAGCATTTGGGGGAAGGGTTCTGCTTGTGTCTCCACAGAGAGAGGATGGAGATGAGTGCCAACGAGATACGTGAGGCAATGTCCAGCCAAGGCGCGAGCAGATGCCAGCCCTGGAAGTGAAGGGGCAAGCTCACAGATTGAATCAGAAACAAAGATCATGAACTTCTCTCCAGACAACTGACTTGAAAAACTAATAAACCTCTTTAGATGGGTCAGTGGGCCTTGAAAAAGAAGAAATTGAGTGCTTTGAAAAATTTAGTCAAGATGGTGATTTGCTCATTGCAGCATCCATGCAACAGAAGCTGCAAAAAGCTCATGACTGTCTGATCACAAAAGTGCAGAACGCTGGATTGGAAATTAGCACTTCAAGATTTGTGAAATTGCACACTGGAATTTTTCATGTTTGTTACTCTGAAGAAGACCTCTGGTTTATGGAGATTGCTTCATGATCTCAAAAAGCTGAATGAGATTGTAAAGTCTAAGAAAATAGAAATCAGCTCAAAAATCAACAATTTGCAAGACCTACAACAATTTCTTGGAAAGATAAACTGGATGAAACTGATTTTAGAAATCACAAGAGAAGACCTTTCATTTTTATTTAATTTTCTGAAAGGAACAGCGATATCAAATTTCCTAGAACTCTCACACCAAAAGCACGAAGAGTTTTGGAGAAGGTTGCAGAAATTTTATAGCAGAAACAAGCACATCGTTATGTAGATTTATTGCCTTTTGTTTAATGGTGTTGGGAGAAAGAACACAGTCATATGGTTTAATTTTTCAATGGGATGAGTCTTAAAAAGACCCACTTTTAATTATAGAGTGGATTTTTCTATCTTACCAATCCCTGAAGACAATTTTTACAGATTTAAAAATAATAGATCGTAATAAAGGGAAAAACAAGGCTTGACAATGACAGGCAGAGATTTTTTATAATGTATTTACCCTTGAAAAAGCAGTGTTTTGATTTGGCACACCAAAATCACAGGATTTGGCAATTGTAATGTTAGATTATACAGGTATTTGTACAATTCACTATCCAAGTCACAGGTTGCTGAAAGTAAAATTAGGATTCAGAAAAAAATCAAAAATGAGTAAGGAACCATTGGACGGGATCATAGTGTTCACTGATGATTCAGGGAAAACTTACAAATTAGTAATTATATGTCAGAATTAAATTACAGGAAAATAGGAATTAGATGTGGAAACTGTGCAAGATTCACCACAAATGGTGAAATTGGCAGCAATGGTCAGAGCTTTTGAATTGTTCTAGTAACCCCTTGATTTAATCAAAGATTCGGCATATGTGACTAACATAGTTAAAAGATTGGAAGGGTCACTTTTTAAGAAAACAAGCAATGACATTCTATATTCATATTTATCATGTATGAAAACATTGCAGAAAAACAGGACACATAAATATTCTATTACACATATTAAAGCTCATCATTCCCAGAATTTTGGTAGAGGGAATGCATGGACAGATGGATTGACCATGTCTGTTTTGCAAACCTTGCCAGATATTTTTAAGCAGGCAAAATTAAGCCACGTATTTTTCATCAAAATACACAAGCATTGATTGAATCTTTTCACATTTCAAAAAAGCCAAGCAAAAGAAATTACTTAGTCCTGTTGGGATTGTCAAATGGTACAGCCACCAGTTTTTATGGGAGCAGTCAACCCTAAAGGACTGCAAGGTCTTCAACTGTAGCAGACAGATGTGACAAAATACTCACTTTTTGGAAAACTGAAAAAACATTTATATTTTAGTTGACATCATTTTAGGAGCAATTTTAGAAAAACAAAAAAAGGGGGGGAGGCAGAAGCTATGCCTCACATGTGGTTGAACAAAAGTTTTATTATGTATTAAACTTCTTAAATGGTTCTTTTCTTAGAGGGAACTCCACCAATTATAAGATATTTTACAAATTATACAAGAGCAAAGCTAAAAGAAAATCCTTTGGTTTTGATTAGAAATTTAGAAACAGATAAAACTGAAGGGCCTTTCAAACTAATCATGTAGGGAAAAGATTGTGCTTGTGTTTTCACAGATATAGGATTGAAATGGATTCCTGCAAAATACATGAAACCGTATTGGGCCCAAACGCAAGCAGAAGCCAGTCGTGGAAGTGAGGAAGGGAGCTCACAGACAGAATTAAAGACAAAGGATGTGAACTCCTCTTCAAACAAGACATAAAAGACTTAAGGACTGACAGTGAAACATGTTTGTTTAAATGTTGTTGTATCTTATCTTTTCGTCAACTATGTTAGATAACAAAGCAGATTTATCAGTGATGCAGCCAAGGGAGAAGGTTTGGAAAAATTTAGCACAGACAGCGGGGTTGGACACAATTTGTTTGGGACATTCCAGGCCAAAAAAGCCATTTTCAACATGTCTGGTGGGATTGCCAGTGAAAGAATGGCCCATTCCGGAGGGCATCCCTTCATGGGCGATGCGAGTTGTGACAACTCCTGTGGATGAATGGCATGTGTGGATTTAATTTCTCCCTGTGGCCTCTTTTGAACCAGAAGAATTAGAAATGTTTTGCTTCAACAAGAATGGACTTTTGTATTGTATTTAATGTTTCAGGAGTGACAAAGAACCAAACAATGAATGTTACTCTGAATCAGGATGTATATATAATAATTGTACTATAGTCTCAAACAAACCATCCTTCCAAGTTTTACCACAGTTACTGCTGGGAACATTTTTTGTTTGTAGGGACAGAATTTGGGCTGGTATCCCTGCCTGCATGAACTTGTCTGATCATTCAAAATCAACTCAGAAGAACGTAAGACAGTTGCAGAAAGGTGTGGCAAAGCTTGAAAAAGTTGCTAGATCAGGGATGCATGGTCTGTTTGACTTTTTGATCTTTTACCTTTGTAAAAAGAAATTTTGAAAGTAGGATTTTATATATTAGAGAGGCTTGTAGTTCTTCTTGTCATTTTGCCATGCATCATTCAGTGCACTTGGCATGCCATAGAGAAAGCTGAAAAAGAGATGTTTTTAGTGCAAACAGAGGGGGGAGATGTGGGAGTCCAGAGTATTCCTCTGGCTTCCCTGGAAGGTTTAAGACCCCCCTGGCGGGGTCCCAAAGACCCTCTAATGAGACCCAGGTGTCTCAGGGGCTGGATTTAGCTCCTTGGAACAATTTACCAACATTGAGAGAAGAAATGCAAGCCACAAAAATAAATAGAGTGTAAATTAGACTGTTAGAATGTAGAATTAGCAGATTTCTAGAATGTTTGTGCTAAGGGACACGTGGCCAAGATGGAGAATTGGGGGTGTGGATACCTCTTCCTCCTTCTTCTCCGTGTCATCCATGCTGGGTGACACGCTGGCACTTTTAGATTGGATGAGAACAGATCTGGACCATGTAACAAGATTGTATTGTATTGGGGGTCATTTGTAAATATCTAGTACGTAATTTAGACTATAAAAGATAAGTCCTGCCTCTGCCAGGCAGAGTCTGCCCTGGACGTCTAGCGAGCAAACCGCTGTTCACTGGACAAAGCATTCCTGAGATAAGGAAGAATAAACAACCATGAAAACCTCTGAGAACAGCCTCCTGCAGTCTCTCATTGATGGGCATTGGAAAGAGCTGGGTTCCAGACCACCTGCATGTCCACCTAAGGTGATCTCAAGTCTAAGGAGACCCTCGGGGTGGGACAGCTACCAGGCAAAAGCTGCCATTACCAACAAGTCTGGCTCCCCTTGTGTTCCTGAGGGCTGGCTCTCACCTGCCTTCAAACACTGGGGCTCAGTGCTTTCCTTCGTATGGAAAAGAGCTATCCCTCCTGCCCAGGCACCAATGTCCAAAATTGGTACTTTTCCTCCAGAATTCTTATCTCCAAGTGTTGCTCCCAGACAAAAGCTGCCAGGACGGACAGCTCTGGCTGGCCTTGTCCTCTGGTGGTTACCTCTAATCTGCCCTGAAACAATGGGTCTCTGCTTTCCTTCCTATGGAAAAGAACCATCCATCTTCTCCAGATGCCCATGGCTGAAATTCAGATTCTTCCTTCAAAAGTCCTATATCTAATGATTGCACCTACACAAAAGCTGCCATTACAGACAAGTCTGGCTGGCCTTGGCCTCTTGAGGGCTGGCTTTCACCTGCCTTCCAGACACAGGGGCTGCATGCTTTCCCTTCTATGGAAAAGAACTGGCCTTCTCCTCTAGGGAAAAAGGGCTGAAATTTGGATTCAACATTCCAAATTTGAAATATACAAGTATTCCTCACAGAAAAACCTGCCAGGATGCACAGGTCTTTCTGGTCTTGGATTCTGGTGTATTCATCAGACCCTGAAGCACTGGGGCTTAATGGTTTCCTTCCTATGGAGACCATGGAGAAACTGTGGGACTCCCATGGAACCAAGGGACCATTGTGACACTGTGGGGACCCCTTGGAACCAAGGACATCATTTTGGACCTGATGGGCTGCAGGGTCCCAAGGGGCAATCGTGAAGCAGTAGGACTTTGTGGAACCAAGCCACCATGGTTGCATTACAGGGCCTTGTGAACCAAAGGGCCATTGTGACCCTGCAGGGCTGTTGGGGGTTGAGTGTTTTTCTAATACTGTGACAATTAAAAGAATTTTCTCTATTCTCATGCTAACGGAGCTTGCCAGGTTACACCCAGGATCTTTGATGACCCTTGACAAAGGGGGAGGTGAGATAGGCTTCCGGAGAGGCTACTTGTGTTTCCAGCAACGAGAGGAGGTCCCATGTCTCTAGCCACGCGCCATCTCCAGCCACACAGCCAAACACAGGAGAGCCAGATGGTCTGTGATCATCTGCCCTGCATCTGCCCCGCTACAGCCTCCTACTTCTGAGGACACAGCTAATCACCTGGACATAAACGGTGAGCAAGGATCTGCCCTCTTCAGCCCGCTCCCACCTGAGACCGGCGTGGCCGCTGCTGCCCTCTCCCGCCTCTGCTCCCGCCCGCTTCTCTGCAGCTGTCGGGTTTTGCCCCGTCTGCAGCACCGGGACTGAGTGCAGACAGAGTGTGCCTGCAGCTAAAGAAAGGACTGGAACTGAGTTATCTGTTCTGTTTTGTTGGTAATTTTAACAACTGCTGTTCTTTCTGCTTGTATGGTTAGATATATTTGTAAAAGAGCTGTTATTCCTACCCCCTTATCTCTGCCTCAGAGTTCTTGATTCAAACATTTATAATACTTGGAGGGAGTGGAATTAAAGTCTCTATTTCAAAGAAAAACTTCTGCCTTTATCAGCAGACACCTGTCCTTGAAACCAGGACACAGGCCAATGCTGAGCAGAGAAAACCCCTGCGAGCAGCCCCAGGCTGGCCGTGGGCAGGCTGGGGGCAAACAGCATGGCTGGTGCTCTGCAAGGTCCCTGCAAGGGGGAAACCCTGGCAAGGAGCAGCAGAGCAGGGGCTGATCCATCCCCACTGCGCTGGACACCCCAGGGCAGCGTCCCAGAGCGTCCTCATGCACCTGCCAACAACATCCCCCCTCTGCAGCCCTGGCCTCCCCCCAGCTCACACAGGTGCTGCATCCTTGCAGGCACAGACACAGCAGCACTGGCTCAGGAGCCCCTGTTTGCACTGCACAGAGCAGGCGTCAGCACCCCCATGGTGCTGCTGTGGGGAGATGGAGCTGAGTGAGCACAAATGCCATCAGCCCTGGGGCCAGCAAGGGCTGGGGATGGGAGGGAAACCACTCAGTTTTTTCATGGTCTGTGAAGTCAGCCAGAAAGTTTGTTCCCATGAGCTCTGAGTTTCCTGTCCCACTGCAGACATTGTTATCAGAGCCAGGGCTGCCTGATCGCCATCCCCAAAGAGCCCTGAGCATTTCCTTTGCTTCACCTTTGCTTTCTTTACTCTTCCATCTCCAGAAGCAGAATCATCCAGGCTGGAAAAGACCTTGGAATTCAGCAAGACCACCCGGTGCCCTGACACCACCATGTCTCCCCTGAGCCTCCACTTCTCCAGGATAAACAACCTCTGTTTTCTCAGCCACTCCTCACAGGACCAGTGTTCCAGAATGCTGATCAGCCTTATTGCTCTTCTCTGGACACACTCCAGCCCCTCCATGTTCTTCCTCAATTGGGGGGCCCAGAACTGGACACAGCACTCGAGGTGCTGCCCAAATAGTGCTGAGCACAGGGGAAGAATCACTGCCCTGGTCCTGCTGACCACACCATTCCTCATCTAGCCCAGGTGCTGTCAGCCTTCTTGGCTACCTGGGCACACTGCTGGCTCATGTCCAGCCTGCTGTCCATCAATACCCCCTGCTGTCCAGCCACTCTGTCCTCAGCCTGGAGCACTGCAGGGGTTGTGGTGACCAAAGTGCAAGACTCAGCACTTGGTCTTGTTAAACCTCACCTTGTTTGGTTTAGATCCTGGATCCAGCCTGTCCTGGTCTTTCTGCAGAGCCCTCCTACCCCCCAGTAGAACAACACTTGCAGCTAACTTGGTATACCATGATTCAATGAGTCCTTGGAGTGTCACAATGTTCTCTATGATTCCATGAGGCCTCCCAGTGTCACAATGTCCCTTTGGTTCCATGGGACTCCTTTGGTGTCCCAAAGTCCCTTGGATCTTGGGCGCCGCAGTTTCTCAATGATCCCTTGCTTCCCCAGGGCCTTGCAGTGTTGCAATAATCCCAGAATCACCCAGGCTACAAAAGACCTTTGAGAGCATCAAGTCCAACCTTTGATCCAGCACCACCTTGTCACCCAGACCATGACACTCAGTGCCACATCCAGTCTATGCTGAAACACTTCCACACACATTTGTCAGCGCCAGCCTCTGTCCCCAGCCATTGCCAGCCCTGGCTGCTCAGCCCAGGTTTGCCCTGGGCTGAGTTTGGCTGTGGCCCAGCTCCATCCTCCTGCAGGGCTCAGGGCCTGTTCCTGGCCATGGCCAGCCCTGCCCGGCCTCTCTGCTGGCCCAGAGCCCGGCAGAGCCCGGGGCAGGGCTGTCAGTGCAGGCCCACAGGTGCCATGGGCTCTGCAAGAGCTGACAGAGGCTGCCCAGCAGGGATGCCATGGGGCACAGAGCCCCAGGGCTGCTGTGGGCACCACGGCACAGGGGCCATTCCCACCTGCAATGCTCCTGTCCTGGGCTGGGCCTTCACAAGGACTGTGTCACCATGGCTGGGCCAGTGCGTCACAAAGGGGCCAGGGAGCCGCTGCCGGGGCTGACAGCAAGGCCAGGCACACCCAGGGAATTGTTCTGCATTGCCTGTGCTGGGCAGGGCTGGCTGTTGCAAGGACAGAGTTCAGCTGGCCTTGCTGGCTGCAGGAAAACTCAAAAGCCCAAAGAGCCTCCATGGCTGTGCTGGAGAGTAATGCTGGAGAAGGGAAATGCATGGCTACTGGGGAATGGAGAAAGATTGAATTCCAGCAGACACTGATGTGAGGCTTAGAAAGGCTTGAAGAGAAGCTTCACAAGCCTCAAAGAGAGGATGTTACCTTATGAAAAACCATCTCTACCAGGGGAGCACACGCAATGCTTCTTCTTCAAAACCCACTGGCCCATGGAACTGCACAAGGTCCATTGTGTGAGAAGAACAGTTGGAAAGAGACCAGTTCCAGTTGTGCCAACTTTTAGCAGTCATTGAGCAGTCAGATGTGACTGGCATTACCAGCCACCAGAGACCACCAAAGATACCCCCAGAACATAACAACAAATCTGTGAAGTGGATGGAAAATATGTTGAGGACTTCAGGGAATTGATTTTCATATGTATGTTTATTCTGAGACAATCACTGAACATGTAAAAGACAGTCTGTATGCAGGAACTTCCCTGTACTCAACATGCACACCTTTGGGAGGAGCTATTCTCCCCTTCTGCCTCTGGCTGAATAAAGAATGTGGACGCCATTGAAGCCTCAGGCTGAAAATTGCGAGGGCTTGAAACTTTTCTCAGGCAGGGAAGCTCCCAGGCTGAGACAGTTCCTCTCTCATGCAGAGAAAGTTTTCCCAGGCTGAGACAGTTTCTCAGCTCCAGCCTGAGCCTTTCCCAGGGTGATAACGCTGGGGAAAAATAAAAAGGAATTAATAACAAAATTAACACCTGTGCTTCGATGATAAACAGTTCTCACGGTTTGTGAGAAAGTTTTGTTTTCTTCAGTTATCCAATAGACTGCTGTTCTGTTTGTAGTTTGCAGAACACACTATAAGAATGTGGTCCGCCGTTCAATAAACCGCTTCTTTAGCCACCTAGCTAAAGGAGTCCGTGTCGTTATTTCTGTGAAATACACCGCGAGTAGCGACATTTGGAGGTTCCACCGAGATCGCCTTTCATCGGAGCAGCGTGATCGGGACTGGCTTTGGAGCCTCGGATCGGCGAGCGAAGTCCCGCAGCCCGCGGAGCCCTGGCAGCGCCAGGCCGAGAGATCCCACAGAGCCGCGGAGCCGAGCGCCGATCAAGCCCGGACGGGGAGAGCTGCGGACTGTTCTCCTTCCCTGCGAGAGAGGTACTGCGCTTTCCCCCCTCCCTCCCAGCATAGCGGCTAGGTGGGAAATTCCGGGATGATGGGGAATCAGCAATCTAAGCAAGAACGAACCATACTTTCCTTATGGAGGGACGTTCTTGAAGGCTTGGATGCCCCAATCCCAGACCAGGACTTGGTAACCTTATTAGAGTGGGCAAAAGAAAGAGGATTCCCTGAGAACTAAGGAGTGGCTTTTTCTGAGAAAGCTTGGAAAGAATTAGGAGACCGATTGTATGAAGCTATATGTGAAGGGGAACCCTCAGCTGTCCCTATAATAAAAACCTGGGGGACCATCAATGTAAAATTGATGGAGGGGGAATCAGGCTCTGAATGGAGCGAAACAGGACAAAGCGGGGACGAGTTTGACTGGTACCCGGAAAAACCCCCGCAGCCGGAGTTGCCCCCCCAAAAATCCCCGAGGGCGAAGCGTTTGTTGTTTAATGACTACGTTCCGCCCCCTCGTTCAAAAGACTTTTTAGACGAACAAAGCACCAGCAGCGCGGGAAGACCCCCCCCCAGTCGCTCCGCAGCATGCCGAGGCATTCATCCCCAGGGGGGCGAGATTGCAACGGGAACAGAGACAGTCACTCGCTGACGTCACCACACCCACCGCCCCTCCATTGCAGGCAGAAGCAGCCCAAACGCCAGTTATCCCGCTGGATGTTGTCGAGCAGTTACTCGTTGCGGCCGCAACAGGTCAATCGGCGGCTTTGCGCACGGCATTGCTCCCTTACGCGGCTGCCGCTTCCACGGAATCGCGGCGGATCGCAGGCGGCCCGGCCGTGGGGGCGGGCCCCGTACCGGCTGCGGGCCCGCCCCCAGGGAGAGGGCAGCAGACACTGCCGGCCGTGCGGGCGGCAGTGCCGCCCCCTGAGCGGCGGTCGTCATTCAGTTCCACGATCCCGGAAGTTCCAGGCTCCCCCGATCTTTTCGGGACAATGTTACCCCCCCCTCGTCTGTACGGCCACGTCCTGCTGCACTGACGATGGCCGGTGCCACTGTTCCCACGTCTTCAGCAGTGCCAGCGGCTCCCGTGATGTCTCCCGGCCGGCACGGATCGCCGCCATCGCTCCGGTCCGGCGCCGCGGATGCCGACGACCTGCACCCCTCCCGTCGGAGGCATGGTCTCGTGTCGACCAGCAGGCATGGCAGAAATCCCCACGGGTTTTGGGAGACGGTCAGGATGGGAGCATTGGAAAAGGGGGATTGGGACCTCTTAGAGAAGGTGGGAATGCCGAGGAGAGGGGCTCTCCGAATGGAGGGAAATGTCCAGGATGACCCTGCGGAGCTCTCCCCTATCCCGGTGGACGGACTGTCACAGAGCAGTGATGAGGATGCCCACGGGACGGGAGGGGCTCAGGTATTTCCTGTTTTCAAAGGAGTCCCACAGACAGGGCAACAGGACAGGCACGATCCGATTGCCTGGCGGGTGGTGCAGGACTTGCAAGATAAAGTAGCACGATATGGGCTTGGTTCTACTCAGGTCATGCAAATTCTTAGAGTGCTGAATACAGATTTACTAGCACCCTATGATATTAGACATATAGCCCAGGTGCTGTTTCAGCCTGTGCAGTTCAGAGTGTTTGAAAATACCTGGACGCAGATGGCTGACAGGGGTGCTGCAGACAATATGGGACGGTCTCGAGAGGATCCCAGGCATGCTGTGGGTCGGGAAGTTCTGCTGGGTCAGTTTCGCTTTGCCAGCCCTGACCTGCAGGCCACCTGGGACCCTCTGATTCTTGAGCAATGCCAGAAAGTAGGTTTTGCAGCAATTTTAAAAACAATAGAGGCTGCAGCTCCTAAGCCGAGATATATGAAAATTACTCAGGGCCCCACTGAGCCATTTCTGCAATTTGTTGAGAAGGTGGCAGCAGCCCTGGAAAAGCAGGTTGAGGATGATGTTCTCAGGCAGTTGTTGTGTAAGCAGCTAGCCAGAGACAATGCTAATGCTGATTGTGCTAAGATTATAAAGGCCTTGCCAGGGGACCCTTCACTGACTGATATGGTACAGGCATGTGCTAAGGTAGGAACTATAGATCATCAGATCTCTACTTTAGCAGCTGCTATGTGGCATCATCAGAAACACAGAAAACCTGGCAAGAAGCCAAATCAGGAGCAGGCTAATAGGCCTACCTACTTGTGTGCAAAATGCAAAAAGCCAGGTCATTATGCAAATCAATGCAAATCAAAGAAACCTTTTTTTGGCCAGGGAAATGAAAAGACGAGCGCTGTGGGGTACAGCGTGCAGATACAAGCAGTACCCCAGAATCTGGCAATGACACAGGTTTCCTCAGGCAACATGCAGCCAGCACCCATGGCTCAGCCGGCGTGAATGTACACACCGCAGCCACAGTCGTCTTAGACTCTGAGAGGATACACAAGGTTCCTCTGAATGCCACTGGGCCTCTGGGCCAGGGGCTGAGTGCACTACTCATAGGAAGGTCTAGTGCCACTCTTCAGGGAATCTTTGTTCACCCTGGAGTCATTGATACTGACTTCACAGGTCAAATTTATGCTATGGTTTCTACGCCTTCTCCCCCTGTCACTATTCCGGCAGGAACTCGAATTGCTCAACTTGTGCCTTTTCATTCATCTGTTCTCAGGGCAGATCAACGAGATCGCAAAGACGGTGGTTTTGGATCCACAGGACCGCCACAAGTCTTTTGGACAATGAATATCTCCGATCAGCGCCCACAGATGATGTGCACTTTGACCCTTGCAGGTGCCACTCCATCTCAGATTCAACTCAGAGGTTTGATTGATACCGGGGCAGATGTAACGGTGATTTCTCTTTCTGCCTGGCCTCCCACATGGCCACTGGCCCCTCTTGGCCAAGCTATTGCAGGCTTGGGAGGCACAGCACAGTCCTTTATTAGTCAAAGGCCTGTGTTGATCAAAAATATGGAAGGGCAGACGGCTACAGTCCAACCCTACATCACTGCAGCCCCTATCAACCTCTGGGGACGGGATGTGTTGGCAGCCTGGGGTGTGCGCATGGAAGCAAATTTTTAATTGGGGTCACTGAGGTGAAGGGCAGAAATTATTCTATGATGCCTTTACAGTGGTTGACTGATACCCCTGTTTGGCAGAAATAGTGGCCCCACCAAAAATTAAGTTGATGGCCCTTTGTCAATTTGTGACCATTTTGGTCATTGATTTGAAGGATGGTTTTTCCACAATCCCCTTGTGCCCTGAGGACAGACCAAAATTCGTGTTTTTACAGTGCCTGCAAATTCTGTGATGGGACAGAGATATCAATTGAAAGTTTTGCCACAGGGTTGCCAATTAGCCTGACACACTGCAGCAGGCTGCAGCAAGCTTTTTACTCACCAGGTATACCGAGTGGATTCTTCCATTGATATCTCTGTGTTTATCAGCACTCCGGATTTACATCCTACAGGTATCATTGGCCAGTTACCTGGGAGGATGAGTCTGGTTTGCAAATGCTGGAAGGCCATGAGACAGGTTCTGCTCAGATATTTGAGTTGAAAGCAGTCACAATGGCATTCCAACAATTTTTCAGGTACTTTTGAATTTGGTCAAAAAGTTTTTATATAAACAGAAAAGGGGAGTGGCTGGTGAAGCATCACACAGCCGATTGGGAAAAGTTTTGTATACCTTCAATCACCTTACTGTGCCACAAGATTCTAATAATCTTGTTTTTGTGAGTTATTTCACTTTCTTACAGGCTGCAGATGATACATGCCTGCCTCATCGTTTGGGGAAGTGGGTATGCTTGCATCTCAACAGATACTGGGATGCACTGCCTGCCTGCAAGGTGTGTCCGCCCGGACCTGCGACATCAGGGACAGAATGCAGCCGAGGCACAGCCTTCAAATGCTGAACAATATGCCGATCACCAGCCAGACGACCCCTCTGCAAGCAGAGGATGAGCATTCATCTGTTTCTTTGGAAATGTTTTAGCTTTAGTACATTCTTAAATGAGCTCTTTTGAAATATATTAAGAAATTATAGGTTTGGAAAATGGTGATGGGTTTTGCTATCACGTTAGCACTGAGTTTCACAAAAAAAGCACCAGGTGTGAAGATTTCCCTGAGTGCTTCAGGCATCCACAGATCTCCAGAGTGGTGTTTGTTCTCCTCCACGTAGAGCCCCCGTGGAGGACTACAAGCACTTCTTTTCTTTTCTTTTTTTTTAAAAACTATAAGGGGGACTTGTGGACGCCATTGAAGCCTCAGGCTGAAAATTGCGAGGGCTTGAAACTTTTCTCAGGCAGGGAAGCTCCCAGGCTGAGACAGTTCCTCTCTCATGCAGAGAAAGTTTTCCCAGGCTGAGACAGTTTCTCAGCTCCAGCCTGAGCCTTTCCCAGGGTGATAACGCTGGGGAAAAATAAAAAGGAATTAATAACAAGATTAACACCTGTGCTTCAATGATAAACAGTTCTCACGGTTTGTGAGAAAGTTTTGTTTTCTTCAATTATCCAATAGACTGCTGTTCTGTTTGTAGTTTGCGGAACACACTATAAGAATGTGGTCCGCCGTTCAATAAACCGCTTCTTTAGCCACCTAGCTAAAGGAGTCCGTGTCGTTATTTCTGCGAAATACACCGCGAGTAGCGACAAGAATGCTGCTTCTTACTGCTCCCTTGGTGTTAATCAGTTTCTTTGGGGTTTTTTTCTGATTTTTTGTAGCAGTGTCACAATGGCCCCTTGGTTTTATGAGACCTTGTAGTGTCATCATGATCTCCTTGGCTTTGCAGTGTCATAGTTGGACTCCTGCTTAAATGAGTCCTCAAAGTGTCCCAATGGATCCATGTTTCCACAAGGTCTCACTGTGTCACGAATTCTCATCAGTTCCATCAGATGCCTCAGTGTCCCAAAAGTAAGCCTAGCTCTGCAGCTTTACAATAGCCCTTGGTTCCATGAGGCCCTGCAGTGCCTCACTGGCCTTTGCTTATACAAGACCCCATAGTGCCACAATGATCCCCTTGCTTTCAGCAGGCCCTGAAGTGTCAGAAAGGCCCCTTGGCTCCTTGAGGCCCTGCAATCTCACAACGGTCCCTTGTTTCCATGGGGCACCTCAGTGACACAAGGGTCTCCTTGGTTCCATGGGGCTCTGCTCTGTCACAACAGTCCCTTGTTTCCATGGGGCACTCCAGTGTCACAAGAGTCTCCATGGTTCCACATGGTGTGACAATGGACCCTTGGTTACAGGAACCCTGCAGTGTCACAATGGACATTTGCAGGGCTTTAACCCCTCAGCTCTGGAGCCAGGCTGAGATAGCTGGAGCTGTTCAGCCTTGGTATGAGAAGGCTCATGGAGACATTAGTGCCCATTCCAGCACCTAAAGGGCTTTGAGAGAGCTGGAAAGGGACTTTCGACAAAGGCCTGGAGTGACAGGACAAGGAGGAATAGCCATGAGGTGAAGGAGGGCATGTTTAGATGGGACATTGGGAAGAAATCTTCCCAGTGAGGGTGGTGAGACCCTGGCATAGGTTACCCATAGAGGCTGCAGACTCCCCACCTCTGGAGGTGTTCAAGGCCAGGCTGGATGGAGCAATCTGGTCCAGTGGGAGCTGTCCCTGCCCATGCCAGGAGATTGGAATTGGATAATCTTTAGGATTCCAACCCAAGCCATTCTATGATCCTAGATTTGCCCCTCCCTGCCTCATTTAGCAGCAGATTGACATGTTCCTTTTGCAGCCATTTACTGCAAACACAGTGACTGAATTGACTTTGCTCTGGATGTTGCCTGCAGCCTCCATCAGCTCCAGCTGAGCTTTGGCTTTCCTAAACACATGAACACACACTGAGGACAGATTTATGAATTCCTCCTCCTGGTTGTTGTGTTGTGGCTCATGCCTGTCTCTTGTCCCTGAGACAGCACAGCCTCCTGGCCAGTAGATGCCCCACATCCCCCTCACCAGACACGGCACAGCACAGGGAGAGTGCTTGTGCCATTTCTCATTTTGATTCTTTCTACCTTCTCTGTGGTCACAGATTGTGTCAATGAGGAGCTGTGCTCTCAGTGGCTTTGAAGAAATTAAAGAATCTCCCAGAAAAGTTTTCAGCGGAGATCCTGCTTTTGCTCCTTTCTCTGGAGCTGTAGCAGAAATGTCTGTGGGCAGAGGCGGGGGGAGATAAGTGCTGCCATGGCAGCTCTGCTCCTGCTGGCTAAATCACTCCTGATCAAGGCCAGGGGCCATTGGCCTTCTTGGCCACCTGGACACACTGCTGGCTCATGTCCAGCCTGCTGTCCATCAGTGCCCCAGGTCCCTTTCTGCCTGGCCACTGTCCAGCCACTCTGTCCCCAGCCTGTAGCGCTGCAGGGGTTGTTGTGGCCAAAATGCAGGACCTGGCACTCGGTCTTGTTAAACCTCACCTTGCTGGATTATGGCCATGGATCCAGCCTGTCCAGGTCCCTGTGCAGAGCCCTCCTACCCTCCAGCAGATCAACAGTCACACCCAGCTTCATGTCATCTGCACATTTGGTGATGGTGCACTCAATGCTCCCATCCAGATCATCAATGCAGATATTGAAATCCACACTGGCTGGTTCTGATCCCTCAGCCATCCTGTAGGTGCCCTGGCACTCAAGGTCATCTGCTCCATCACCTCACCTGGCACCAAGGTCAGGCTGACAGGCCTGGAGTTCCCAAATCCTCCTTCCAGCCCTTCTTGGGGATGGGCTCACATTGGCACCTCCAGTCCTCTGGGACCACCCTGGTGAGCCAGGACTGATGGTTAATGATGGAAAGCAGCTTGGGGAGCTCATCCAGCAGCTCCCTCATCCCCCTAGGATGGATCCCATCTGATCCCAGAGACACCTGTGAGCATGTGAGTGGCTCAGCAGGTCCCCAGCTGCTTCCTCCTGGATTATTGGGGTCTGTTCTGCTCCCTGTCCCCATCTACTAGCTCAGGAGAATACTTGTCCTGAAGACAACCTGTCTTAGTGTTGAAAACTGAGGCAAAGAAGGGGTTAAGTATCTCAGCCTTTTCCATCATCTTCAGTAACCATATTCCCCCCAATAAGGAATGGAAGTTTTCCTCAGCCCTCCTTTTGCCAATAATATGTTGATAAAATAATTTTTATCATCCTTGATAGAAATAGCCAGGTTATCTTCTAATTGAGCTTTCACCTCTCTGATTTTCTTTCTGCATGACCTAACAACATCCTCAAAAACTTCCTTATGTACCTGACCCTCTGTCCAAAGGTGATGCACACTCTTTTTCCCTTGCATTACTGGAAAAAGCTCTATGCCCAGCCAGGCCAGACATTTTCCTCCCTAGCTCACTTTTTGGCACACAGATACAGGCAGCTCCTGCTCCTTCAAGATTTCTTTTTGAAGTATGTCCATCTTTCCTGAACCCCTTTGTTTTTAAGGGCTATTTCCCCTTAAAAAATCGCTAATTGATTTGGCACTCCCCAAATCTGCATCCTGAATAGGCCAAGGTCTGCTCACTGTAGGTCCAGTGTTGAAGTTTTTTTGATGCCCCTCCTTCATTCACAGAATATGGAAAAACACAGTTATTTCATGGTCACTGTACCCCAGGCAGCATCTGACCACCATATATCTCACCATCCCTTCTCTTTTTTGAACAACAGCAGACAGATTTTTCCTTGGGAGTGAGAGTGTTACCAAAAATTCAATAAAATTTAAAAATTCCTGAACACCAATGTAGCATTAAAAAGCAGCATTCCTTATTTGGCTGGATGCATGGGGGGGACATCTCTTCCCAAAGCCATCTGTCCCAGTTTGAAGGACAGGTGTCTGCCGATGAAGGCAGAAGTTTTCCTTTGAAATAGAGACTTTAATTCCACTTCCACCAAGTATTATAATTGTTTGAATCAGAGACTCTGAGGCAGAGATAAGGGGGTAGGAATAACAGCTCTTTTACTAATATATCTAACCATACAAGCAGAAAGAACAGCAGTTGTTAAAATTTCCAGCAATACAGAACAGATAACTCGGTTCCAGTCCTTTCTTTAGCTGTGGGTACACTTTCTCTCGGCCGGAGTGGAGGCGGGAGGGGGCGGCCATGGATGCGCCAGTCTCAAGTTGGAGCGGCTGGAGCCGGCAGCTCCTCGCTCAGCGTTTGTGTCCAGGTGATTAGTTGTGTCCGCAGAGGCAGGAGGCTGCAGCGGGGCAGATGCAGGGCAGGTGATCGCAGAGGGTCTGGCTCTCCTGCATTCGGCCGCGTGGCTCCAGACAGGGGAATCCTCCTCCAAGCTCCTGGAAACACGGGTCCCTTCGGAAGCACGAGTGCCCCTCCAGAAGCCGATCCCACCTACCCCTTTTGTCTAGAGTCCTCAAGAGATCCCGGATGTAACCTGGCCAGCTCCATTGGCATGATATTTGGAAAAATTCTTTAAATTGACACAGTAATAGAAAAACACTCAACCCCCAACAATACACCTGAGAGGCATGTTAGGAAAAACTGTTTGGGTGAACTCTGCCTCCAGCAAAGACAATCCTGTCTGTGGGGTGGTTTTCACTCAAGGACCAGGTCACACTTGGTGGGTGATGCAAAAGGATGGAGAGACCCGATGCATACCCCAAGGAGACCTTGTTCTAGGGTAAACTATCTATGATACTGTGCCTGTATCTGTAACTGCATGTATGTATATGATTTAAAAGTTTTAATTTGCTGTCGCATGTTGGCATGGGAAAAATGCGGGGTGGATAATGTTGAGGATTGGGTTTTGTTCTCTTACTGTCCCAGCTTAAAGAATTTTTCTCATTTTTATGCTAAGGGAGCCTGCCGGGTTATGCCCAGGTTTTTTTTTTTCAGAACTCTAGACAAAGGGGTAGGTGGGGGCTGGCTTCCGGGGGCTGCTCTCTCACCGGCAAACTCCGAGGAGGAGGACTGCCATCTCCAGCCCACGTGGTCGGAACCCCGGGGAGCCAGGCTCTCTCTGCTGTGGGGCACTGTTCTGCATCTGCTCCGCTCCAGCCCACCATCTCTGAGATGACAGCTGACCACCAGGACTCAAACAGTGAGCGGGGAGCTGCCCCTCCACTCTGCTCCCACCTGAGACACAGCCCAGCCACTGCCGCCTCCCCCTCCTCCGCTCCCATCTGCCACTTGTGCAGCTGTGCAGGCTCTGCTCCACCTTCACCACCAAGACCAAGTGCAGGCAGAGTGCATCTGTGGCTGAAAAAAAGACTGGAACTGAATTATTTTTTCTGGTTTTTTTGTTAATTTTCATAGCTGCTGTTGTTTCTGTTTGTCCGGTTAGATATATTAATAAAGAGATTTTATTCCTACCCCCTTATCTCTGCCCTAGAGCTTCTGATTCAAACTATTATAATACTCGGGAGGGAGAGGACTTAAATTCCCTGTTTCAAAGAGGAGCTTCTGCCTTTATTGGCAGACACCTGTCCTTCAAACTAGGACATTGCAAAGTGACTGTTTGCAGGTGTGCTTGCCACTTGCCATGGTACGCTGCTTTCAAGCAGTGCACTGGTTGGGAGCATCACATTCTGCACGTATACAACTGCTTCTCGGAGCAACAATCTCCGCATACAATAGTCCATAAATCTCCCCGCCTCTTGGCCAGATGCCACTTGCTTTGGAAAAGGACTATAAAAAAGTGACTTCCTTGGAGAAGCCTCTGAGATCTCCCCACGGACGGAAGAGATGTCTATTGGCTGAAGACCACAAGGATGTCGTCCCATTTGTTGGTAGCTTTTCCCCACCCCCCTCTTTCTCCCTCTCTCTCTTTCCATTGTCTTCCTTTATCTCTCCCCTTCTATCGCAAAACTGTGCTGTTGGCACGAAATAAAAGTGCATTGCTGTTTGCTGTGAATAAATCTTAGTCCCTTGCTGTGTGTCTTTTGCACCCTGAGGTCAAATGAAACATCACAACTCCCACTTATGTGAGCAGATCGTGACAGGTATCAAACAATTCGATGAAGAAAAAGGGCACGTGCTTGCCGTGTGGACAATACAGAGCTACCAATCAAGAGATGCATGGACAAAGTGGAGCTACCAATTAAATAATGTGTGACTGTTTAATCCAACATAAGAAGTAAATATAAACAATGTTTAGAAGCACAATAAATAGCTTTTGCTTGATTCACATTGAATCATGCAGTCCTTTGTCTTCTCTCCTCACTCGACATGCCAAGGGCAGTTGGACCAGTCAGGCCAAGCCAACCAGACCTGTTACCTGTTCCCTTGAATCCATGGGGCTCAGCAGTTTAACACTGGCCCCTTGTTTGCATGGGACCCTGCAGTGTCACAGTGGTAGTGTCGTATTGGATCCTCGGTTCCATGAGGCCCAGCTGTGTCACACTGGCCTCTTGTTTCTATGGGGCTTTGCAGTGTCACAATGCCCCTTGATCCCATGAGGCCTTGCAGTGTCAGAATGCTTTCCTTGGTTCCATAAGACTTCACAATGACACAGTGGTCCCTTAGTTCCATGAGGCCACTGAGTGTCACAATGGTCTCCATTATTCCATGAGGTCCTGAAGTGTCACAATGGCCCCTTGGCTGCACAAGTCCCTGGTGTGTCACAATGGGTCCTCCTTTTTTCCATGAGGCCCCACAATGTCGCAAGGGTCTCCTGGTACCACAGTATTGGGATGTAAATCCTATGAGAGACAGGGCAACTGAGAGACCTTATAAAATATGGTTTATTTCCTTATGGCACCAGTCTCATAGATCGGTGTTAGATCCAACAACACAATATCAGAAGACACTTAATTATTAGTTACAATGCCTTATATAAATTTTTTAGCTAAACAAATACTTCTACAAAGCTTGCTAGCATCTTTTTATACCAATCATTAATTGCTTTGCTTTTCACAGCTTTTCTGCAATGTATCATTTTTAACCAATCATATAAACTTCACAAATATACATTGATGAATCTTAAACTTCTAGCTAACTTTATAGCAGATTCCATTGCTAAACTTTAAAATCTTTTGCAATCTTACTTAACAAATTGCTTTGCTTACATAATATATAATTCTGTTTGTTTAAACTACAAACTTGTATTCTTGTTTCATGTCTGTTTGATTTTAATGCTCTAATTCTCTAAGCCTTCTCCAAGATCTTAGGTCAAACCTTGGATCCATCTCTATCTCTGATCCTGTATGCACAAAGCCCTGAGAGGTCTCCGTGGCTGCATCTCCCACACCGCAGTATCCCATTGGACCATTGGTTCCATGGGGACTCACAATGGCAGAAGCGTCTCCTTGGTTCCATGAGGCCCTGCAGAGTCTCTTGACTCAATGAGGCCTCAAAGTATCAACATGGCCTCCAGAATTCCATGAGGCCCTGCAATGTCACAATGGAGATTCGGTTCCATGGGGTCCCGCACTGTTATATGAATCCTTAGTTCCGTGGAGCCCTGTCGTGTCACAATGGACTCCTTGGTTCAGTGGGGCCACACAGTGTGACAACTGCCCCTTGGCCTGATGAAACTCACAGTGTCACATTGATTCCATGAGACTCCACAGTGTCACAGAGGCCCCCTGGTTGCATTGCGGCCCTCAGCGTCACCACAGTTTCCTCGGTTTCATAAGCCCCTGAAATGCCACAATGTCCCTTTTGTTTCACGAAGCTTCAAATTGTAAAAATGGCCTCCATGGTTTCATTAGGCCCTGTTGTGTCACAATGGACCCTCACCTCCATGATGTCCCATAGCGTTACAATTGTCTTTTTGGTTCTGCAGTGTGAGAATGCTCCCTTGGTTGCCTGGACTTCACAGTGTTGCTCTTGTGCCCTTGGTTCCATGAGGCTCTGCAGTACCACAATGGTTCTTTGGTCCCACGTGGCCTCAAAGTGTCTTCATGGTCTCCATGGTTCCATGATGCCCCATACTTTAAGAAAGGTGTCCTTGATTCCACAGAGCCAGAATGGCCCCTTTGTCCCATGCAGTCCCACACTGTCACTGTGGTCCCCTTGATTCCATGAGGCCTGCCATGCTACAATGGCCCCAATGGCTACAATGGTCTCCAGTGAGACTCTCTACAACTGCCTGAAAAGAGGCTGTGGTCAGGTGGGGTCGGTCTCATCTACCAAACAAACACTGACAGAACAAGAGGGCACAGTCTTAAGATGAACCAGGGATAGTATAGTTTTGAAACCAGGAAAAATATTAGTCACTGAAAGAGTGTTTGGGCCCTGGAATCATCTGCACAAGGATGTGGTGGAGTCAACGTCCCTGGAAGCATTTAAATAAAAAAAAAAGACTGGACACAGCACTCAGAATCATGGTTTAGTTGATGAGCAAATGTTTGGTAATAGGTTGGACTTGATGATCTTAAAGATCCTTTCCAAACTTAATTCTGCTATTCTGTTTCATAATGGTCTTCATTGTTCCATGGGACCCTGCAGTGTCACAATAGACCTTTGGTTTCATGAGTGCCCACAGTGTAACAATGGTGCCTTGGTTCCAAGAGGTTCTTCAGTGTCAGTATTGCCTCCTTGGATCTGCAGTATAACAACGCACCATTGGTTCCATGTGGCCCCACAGTGCCACAATGGCCCCTTGGTTCCATGAGGTCTTTCTTTGCCACAATGTACTTTTGGTTCCATGAGGTTTTTCAGTGGCACAACTGTCTCCTTGGATCTGCAGTGTAACAAGAGACCAGAGGTTCCATCTGGCCCTACTCTGTCAAAATGGATTTTGGTTCCATAAGCTCCCACAGTGTCAAAAAGCCCCTTTGCTCCTTGAGGTTCCATAGTGTCACAGTTGACTTCTTGGTTCTGTGAGGCCCTGCTGTAACCAAATCAACAAAATATGAGAATAAGACTCATTAACACAATCTAGAATTAAAGAGAGCATAATTTTTTTTCTGGCTTCAGGTCCAATGTGAAATAACTCCTAACCTTATGTGGACACGTGTTTCTAAAAGTGTGTTGCATATATTCAGTCATTTCATGTGTATTAGAATTTACCCATTTCCATAAAACCCATCCTAACTTCTCCGGTTCAGTCCTTGCTTTTTCTATCACAGCACCATTGAGCCAGACGATGTCTTCTCTTCCAACCATCCTTACTGGGAAAGCAGGTTTGATGCTGTGCTAAAAGATCACAGGCACAGTAAAAATTAAACTAAACCTTTCCATATTAAGTCCAAGGCTTTGTGTGGCCAGGCAGAGGCAGGCAGGACACAGAGCTGGCAGCAAAGGAAGGGGTCAGCCAGGTGGGGCAGCCGGGGGATGACGACAGCCTGCAGGGACAGAGGCGCAGGGCATGGACACCGTAGGACAGCCTGGGCTGCAGAGGGCACAGGGATGGGCAGCAGCTGAAAGGCCCTGCCAGAGCCAACTGCTGCAGCACTTGGGCCATGGCTGCTGGCCCTGGGCCTGAGGCCAGCAGGGGACAAGTGAGCCTTGCTGTGCTGGGGCCTCATTGCCTCAGCAGCCTGGCAGGGGCTGCCCCATGGTCCTGCCCTTGGCATTGCACATCCCCAGAGCCCTGTGGCCCAGGAAGAGCCCTGAGCAATGAGGGAGGGACAGGATCTGCCTTGCCAGGGGCTGGGGCTCAGGCCTTGGTCCTTTGCATTCCTGAAACACCTTTAGGTTTGCCCAGCATCAGAGACACATTTCCTTTGTTTGTCCCCATCTGTCATCATTGCCACCAGTGTTCTGCTCTAGCTGGAAACTGGGGACACTTTGTCAGTGGGACCCATTAAAACTTCAAGAAACTTAGGAGTTTCAAATTAACTTTGAGTTCTTGAGAAGTGTTTTTGAGCACTCTCTCAATGACTGTGTCTGATGTACACAGCATCAAATCCACAAGAGTGTCATTAAAATCCTTGTGCTGCGTCTGTGCTGCTGAGCTGGGCTGGGCTCCTGGCACAGAGGGAGCTCCTGGCAACCAAGAAAAGCTTCAAAAAGACATTTCTGCTGAGGAGCATCTCCTCTCCCAGCCCAGCAGGGCTGAGGGCACTGCCTGCAGGCACTGAGGGGACAGGAGCCAGGCACAGACAGGCTAAAGGCAATCAGCACTGGGAAGACATTGAGCTGAGATTTCACTTGGGGAAACATGTTCACAGCCCTGGACATGGTGGGTCTGTGGGTGCAGGACAATGTCCCCTGTGCTCCTGGAGGGATCTCCTGGAGCCAGCACAGCCCACAGCCTGGGGGATGTGTCAGGAGGACTCTCCCAGTTTCTCTGAAGCACAGGAGGAGGAGGATGTGCTGCAGAGCGGGGCTGCCCTGGGCACCATCACAGGGACAGGGCAGGATGGCTCCTGCTGCCAGGGACGGCTGCAGGGGCTGAAGTTGGGGCTGCAGCCAGGGCTGCCCAGGGCTGTCCTGCAGAGCAGCTCCTGCAGTCCTTAGGTCTCTTGGCCAGCCCAGGGCATATGCCACCTGCCAGGGGCAGTTCTCAGCCTGTCTGGCAGCTCCCCGTGGACTGTGGGGAGAAGTTGGAGGTGGAAGGAGCCACCCCCATCAGGGCAGATTCCTCCTGCTGTGCAGATGGTGCTGCATGGCCAGGGCTGCTCTCAGCTTTCCCCTCGAGTGAAGGGAAAGGGGCTGTCAGGTGTGTCTGTGTCACTGAGACTCCTGCACTGTCCCACTGGGCATCAGCAGATCTGCCTCACATCTCCCTCACAAAGTGTCTCCTCACCCTCCTCTGCCTACAGACAGCAGCAGCACCTTGGCTTGCAGCATCTCAGTTTGTCTGAGCTGCCCTTAAGAGATGCCCCTGGGCAGTGCCCTGTGCTGGGAGGGGTGTGCAGGGCAGAGCTGAGCCCCCAGAGCTTGGCTGGGCTCTGGGAGCACTGGCAGGGACAAGGCTTGGATAGAGAGAAACAGCTCCCAGTAGACACAGCTCCAGGAAGCAGAGAGCCAGACCAATCCTGTATATCCTCCCTCTTTAGCTGCCTAATGAAAGAGAAGAGGGTTTAGGGAGATTGACTTTGAAACTTACGCATTCTAAAGGTGCACTTTCTTTTCCCAGCATTTTTTACGCCTGATTACCCTTAAATGTAGGAAGCTATTATCAGCAAAGTGCAGCTTTGTGGCACAATCAGGTCTGACAACATTGGAGCACAGGGAGCCCTTTTTTCCCTCTGGGCTTCCCAGTATTCAGGCTGAGAGCAATGCTGAAAATGAGGCACTAATTCAACAGTAGAAACCCAAATTCAGAAATAGACGTTTTAGTGATGTTCCCCCACAGGAAAAGCAGTAGTTCTCAGAGGATTCCTAATTTAATTGCAAAGGATTGACTCAAGGAAATCTGTCCCAACTTGTAAATGTCTTCTTTCAACAGTCCACGATGCCCAGAGTGAAGAAATGTCCAACAGTAGCTCCATCAGCCACTTCCTCTTGCTGGCACTGGCAGACACGCGGCAGCTGCAGCTCCTGCACTTCTGCCTCTTCCTGGGCATCTCCCTGGCTGCCCTCCTGGGCAACGGCCTCATCATCAGCGCCGTAGCCTGCGGCCACCACCTGCACACCCCCATGTTCTTCTTCCTGCTCAACCTGGCCCTCAGCGACCTGGGCTGCATCTGCACCACTGTCCCCAAAGCCATGCACAATTCCCTCTGGGACACCAGGACCATCTCCTACGCAGGATGTGCTGCACAGGTTTTCTTCTTTCTTTATGTCAGCAGAGTATTTCATCCTGACCATCATGTGCTACGACCGCTACGTGTCCATCTGCAAACCCCTGCACTATGGGACCCTCCTGGGCAGCAGAGCTTGTGCCCACATGGCAGCAGCTGCCTGGGCCAGTGGCTTTCTCAATGCTCTCATGCACACAGCCAATACATTTTCCCTGCCCTTGTGCCAGGGCAATGCATTGCGGGATTTCTTCTGTGAAATCCCCCAGATCCTCAAGCTCTCCTGCTCCAAATCCTATCTCAAGGAACTTGGGATCATTGCTGTTAGTGCCTGTTTGTTATTTGGTTGTTTTGTGTTCATTGTTTTCTCCTATGTGCAGATCTTCAGGGCCGTGCTGAGGATCCCCTCTGAGCAGGGACGGCACAAAGCCTTTTCCACCTGCCTCCCTCACCTGGCTGTGGTCTTCCTGTTTCTCAGCACTGCCACGTTTGCTCACCTGAAGCCCCCCTCCATCTCCTCCCCATCCCTGGATTTGGCACTGTCAGTTCTGTACTCAGTGGTGCCTCCAGCCCTGAACCCCCTCATCTACAGCCTGAGGAACCAGGAGCTCAAGGCTGCAGTGTGGACACTGATCACTAGACAATTTAGGAAGCATTAAACTGGTTGCATATTTCTGCATATCTCTTGTACTAAAAGTCATCTTGGATATTTCTCTTGGTTTAGGATTTGTGGGGTTTTTTTCCCTGTGTTTTTGGTTTTTAATATTTTCCATAAACCAAGGCCATTATTTCTGACATTTCTCCATTTTTTTGTTCTTTTCACCTTTGCTGTGGCCCCAGACTGTCTATGAGGAGCTGTGCTCTTGGTGGTTTTAAACAAAATAAAGGATCTCCCAGCAGAGTTTTCACCTGATACCTCCCTTTTGTTCCTTTCTGTGCAGCTGCAGAAGCAGTGTCTGTGTGCAGATCTGGGAGCAGATCATTGGTGGCACAGCATCTCTGCTCCGGCTGGCCACACTATGATTGATTTAGGCTAGGTACCAGTGGCCCACCTGGGCACACTGCTGGCTCATGTCCAGCCTGCTGCCCATCAGTGTCCCCAAGTCCCTTTCTGCCTGGCCACTGTCCAGCCACTCTGTCCCCAGCCCAGAGTTCTGGAGGGCCAAAGTGCAGGACCCAGCACTTGGTCTTGTAAAACCTCACCTTGTTGGATTTGGGCCCTGAATCCAGCCTGTCCAGGTCCCTCTGCAGAGCTCTTCTACCCTCCAGCAGATCCACACTCACACCCAGCTTAGTGTCAACTGCACATTTGCTGATGTTGATGCACTCAATGCCCTCATCCAGATCATCAATGCAGATATTGAATTCCACACTGGCTGGCTCTGGTCCCTCAGCCATCCTGTAGGTGCCCTGTGATGGCACTCAAGGTGATCTGCTCCATCACCTCACCAGGCACCAAGGTCAGGCTGACAAGCCTGGAGTTCCCCAGATCCTCCTTCCAGCCCTTCTTGGGGATGGGCTCACATTGGCACCTCCAGTCCTCTGGGACCACCCTGGTGAGCCAGGACTGATGGTTAATGATGGAAAGCAGTTTGGGGAGCTCATCCAGCAGCTCCCTCATCCCCCTAGGATGGATCCCATCTGATCCCAGAGACACCTGTGAGCATGTGAGTGGCTCAGCAGGTCCCCAGCTGCTTCCTCCTGGATTATTGGGGTCTGTTCTGCTCCCTGTCCCCATCTATCAGCTCAGGAGAACATTTGTCCTGAGGACAACTTGTCTTAGTGTTGAAAACTGAAGCAACAAAGGGGTTAAGTACCACAGCCTTTTCCTCTTCATTGGCAACCATATCCCCATCAATAAACAATGGGGTTTCTCCTTGTCCCTCCTTTTGCCACTAATGAGTTTAGAATATAATTTTTGTTATCCTTCACAGAAGCGGCCAGCTTAAGTCCTAACTGAGTTTTCACCTCTCTTATTCTCTTTCTACATGACCTAATAACTTCTTTAAACCCTTCCTAAGTTGCCAGCACCTGTGTCCAAATGTGATGAATCTTCTTTTTCCCTGAGCTCCTGGAAAGAGCTCCATGCCCAGCCAGAGCAGTAATTTTCCTCACTAGCTCACTTTTGGCACAGAGGGACAGTCTATTTCTGGTCCTTCAAGATTTCTTTCTTGAAGTATCTCTATCCTTCCTAGAAACCTTTGTTTTTAAGGTTTGTGTCCCTTAAAAAAAACAGTAACTGGTTCAGTTATCACCAAATCTGCATCCTGAATAGGTCCAAGGCTGCACTCTGTAACTACAGTGCAGAAGTTTTGTTCATGTCCCTCCTTCTTTCACAACATATTTTAAAACTGAGTAATTTCATGGTTGCTGTAGCTCAAACAGTCTCTGACTACCACATCTCCCACCAGCCCCTCTCTGTTTGTGAACAGCAGGAGACAGAGCTTTCCTGGGGAGAGGGAAGAGAAGGAAACCTCCCCAAGGTGCAGCCTGGAAGGTTCATCCTGGAGGTGAGGAAACAGCAAAGTCCCTGCCAGGGCAGAATGCTGGTGGACGAGGTGTCCCAGCGTGAGGCTGGGCCGTGCCATGGCTCTGTGTGCCAGGAGCCGGCAGCGCTGGGTGCAGGGAGCCCAGGGAGGGCACAGCAATGCTGGGCTGAGAAATGCTGGGAGGACAGTGAGATGGGCGTGTGCAGCCGGCCAGGGCAGAGCAGCAGCACGCACAGGGGCACAGGCTGCAGGAGAGATGGCCAAGGGCTGGGCAGGGCTGGCAGGGCCAGAGGCACCCAGGCCTTTGTGCCCTGGGCTGGGCAGCGCCTCTGCAGCCCCACAGAAGGAACTTTCCTTGCAGGGGCTGCACTTTGCTGCTGCCCCGGCCCTCCCTGAGCAGGCTGGCAGGGCTTGCAGGGTGATGCCATTTGTCCTTGCTGCCCCTCCCATCCCAGTGCCCCAGGAACAGCCCCGAGCCACCCGTGAGGGACAGACCCTGCTGGGCCAGGCCTGGGCTCAGCCCTTGGCCTTTCTGCTGCCTCCAACCATCCCAGGCCTTGCTCAGCATTGCAGTTCCTGCTCACAGCCTTTGGCTCCTGCAATCCTGGCCTCAAGGATCTGCTCTCACCAGTCCCTGGGGAGCCTTTGGCAGTCCCTGCCCTCAGCGGGGCCACTGATGCTCCAAGGGACTTGGAGTTTTGCTTCTGACTCCTTGAGCAGCTTCTTCAACCTTCTCTCAGTGCCTCAGGGTCCTGGACTCAGCCCCAAATCCACCCTGGGGCTGATTAAAATACTGAATGCCCTCAGGAGCTCTTTGTCTTCCTTCAATTGTCATTGAGTCTTCAGGGCTTGTGCAGCTGCTTGGAGTCAGTTAGAAGTTCTGTAAAGGAGGAAGATTTCAAAGTGCACCTCATGACTTTATTTTACTCAAGGGAATGTTTTTCTACTTTTTATTTCAGAGAGGAACTGATAGAAGCATTGCACAGGTGATCCTGATGCTGAATGCCTTCTTAGGAGCTCTGGGCACAAAGAAGTATGAGTCCATTGCAGACTGACCGTGTTCGGACAACCTGCTCCTCACCCCCAACCTCACCAACTCATGATATCTCCCACCTGGGACTGACAACCAAAAATATAAAAAAAACTCATAAATTTCTCTTTATAAAAAAAGATATTATTAAATAATAAAATTATATTTTTCTGAGATATAAAATTACTTTTGTTTACATTTTAACCTGATTTTTATAATTATATGAATAATCTTTATATTATTAGCAACCAAATAAATTATTGTTTCTAAGTTTCTAAGTAAAACAAATCCCATAATTAAAAATTAAGCTCTATTGATTATTTATTTCTCCCTCTGTAAGATAATTCCTAATATTTGTAATCATTGTATCATCTTTATTATCAACTTTTTCTCAGATAGGGTCAAGGTGGGCACTTAAGGATCCAGTGAGACATTTCTGGGGCACATTCGGGGCAGTTTTTGGTCTGGGGAAAAAGTTTAGGAGGTTGTCTGGGCTTCAGAGTGGCACTTGGAGGTCCAGGGGTGCGCTTGGAGGTCAGGGAGGGGAATCTGGGGCCCTTACGGGTCCGGGCGGGCACTTGGGGGGCTCTATCTGGGCTCTCTGGGGCGCGGAGCATGATGGGAGTTGTAGGCGCAGGTATAATACGGTTTAAAGAGGCCGTGGAGCATCATGGGAGCTCTTGGCGCAGCTGCAGTGTCTCTCTGTGGGGCGCAGGGCATGATGGGGGATGAAGTCTCAGCTGGAATGGCGTTTCACCAGAACCGCGGAGCATGATGGGTACTGAAGTCCCGGAAGTGCCTCTTGCGGAGAGTCTGGGGTCCGGGAGGGCGCTGCGGGGACACTTTTGCCTCTGAACGGAGATTTGAGGTCCTCAGGGGGGATCGTATACAGTTCCGGAGAGCTTGGAGGGATCTTGGGGAGCTCTAACCGGGCTCTTTAGGGCACGGGGCACGGCAGGAATTTTAGGCGACTGACTGGGTGATGAGGTGCTCTGAGCTCGCAGGGGATGGCAGGAGATGAATTCCCAGAAGTGCCTCTTAGGGGCATCTGTGGGCTTGGGAGCATTCAGGGGATCCTTGGACTCTTGGGGGTGTCCTGAATGGGCACTGAGAGGGCACGTAGGGATCCTGGAGTGTCTGGGAAGCACTTAGGGTACACATGGGGGGATACCGGGGTTCTGTGGAGCACGGGGCATGACGGGTATTGTAGTCCCGTCTCCCATGGGGCTCAATCGGGCCGCAGGGCATGACGGGAGTTAGAGGCAGAAAGGAAAGATGGCGCCGGCTCCAGGTACCATCCCCGAAGCACCGATCCCCGGCGCTGAGCCTCCTTGGTGGCACCTTGGTCTGACACACATTTGAGAAGTGTGTCTTTTTTCAGTGGGGAAAATTAGAAGTTTTAGATTGTTTTAAGAAAAAAAAGGGAAAACTTTTCTTTCCCTGAGTGCAACTAGCTCTCCAAGCAAAGCATGTCCCAGGTGAGTAAGGACAGACAGGATGGGGTTGGGGAATGTGGAGCAAGGCTGTCCACACTGGGTCAGACCTCAAGGCACAGCTTCTCTGAGCAGGCCAGATCTACTGAGGAGAGACCCTGGATCAACATCAATCATAGAATGCTGCAATCACCACTGCTTTAAAGAGAACAGTAATAAAATCCATCCTTTAGAATAGGAATGGATATTTTTAAGAAGCACTTTGAAATATTTTTCCATAACGCTTATAGGAAACATTCCTAATGAACTTCACCAGACCAGAGGGAAATTAAGGCAGAGCCATGTTTGTTAGGAAACCTCTCAAGAACTCCAAGTGAGAATCAAACTCCAAAGTTTCTTGAAGTTTTAATGGGTCCCAGGGAGGAACGTGAGTGAGAAGGTGTCTCCAAGCCTCAATCTGAGCAGAGAATTGGAGGCAGAGATGACAGGTGGGGACAAAGAGAAGCCAAGTCTTGGTGCCCTGGGGCACAGCAGGGTCTGTGTCACCAAGGGCTGTGAGGAGACACCTTGTCCTGAGGCACTGGGGCCTCCTGGCACAGCCCCAGCAAGGCTGGGCACTGTCACCCCTTGTCCTGCCCTCAGCATCTCCCCCACATCCCAGTGGCCTCAGGGATCTGCTGGGACCAGTCCCTGGGGAGCCTTGGTCACGAATGGCCCTGGGGGCACCTTCATGCTCCCAGGGACTGGAGGTTTTCTGAGGACTTTGGGTTTTGCTTTTGCCTTGGAGTCTCTGAGAGCTTTGTGCAATCATGGCCTCCAATTACCTGCTTTAATTAGTCTCTAGAGAGGCTTTCTCAGTAACAACACTCAATGGGGCTCATTAATGCTCCAAGGTACTTCAGCTTTTTAAGGTACTTTCAGTTTTCCTTTCCTCTCTGAGTCTCTGAGAGGTTTTTGGGCAATCATGTCCTCCATTCTCTCTTCCAAGGAGTCCATGAGGATCCTGTGTTGGGGATGGACCTCAGTGGGACCCATTAATGCTTTGAGACACTTTGGGTTTTTCTTCTGCCTTGGACTTTTGGAAAGGTTTGTGCAATCTCCTCTCAGGCCCTGAGGTTCAAGGGCTCAGCACCAAATGCACCACGGGGCTCATTTTAAAAAAGCAAACCATGACAAACATGACAAACCATGGCTCTGCCTTGATTTCCCTCTGGTTGAGAACATATCCAGTAACTTGTTATATTGAGTATTTTGGCTGCTTTGATCTTGACATTTTCATGACCATTTTCATGGTAATCTTTGGTTAAACTCTAGAGGTGTATCTGCAAACAAAGATTCTGGCTGATTATCAAGATACAATTTACAGGCATCAGTAGTAGATTAGTGACATGGTTTTTCATTCTTTTTCCTCAGTCTCATTTGGGCTAGGAACAATAATTCTGTTGCCCACAGAGCTGACACCTTTTTAATTCCATAATAATGTCCCCAAGGTCCTTTGCTGTTCAGCTGTACCACGCTGTCTGTGGGTGACAAGGCTTGGTGGGTCCTTTCCCCTCTGGCTGGAGAGGTGCTGGGCCCCAGTCCCTGAGGAGCCCCCAGGCACCTGGATGGAATTTGTGTGGAAGTGCCTCAGTGTCACATCAGCCTTCACATGGAGCCCCTTGGATCAGAGCATTTTCCAAAGAGCTGTTGGGACAAACAGGGAGATTTGGTCCTACAGGATCTGTAAAACAATATCCCATAACATCCACTTGTTCTGGCACAGAACACTTGGCTGCAGGGACATATTCCCATCCTTCTCACCCAGGTTTCAAGATTCAAACAGTGCTGTCTTTCCCTAGAGCTGTTCCTTCAGCTGGCCTGGGAGGGCCATTTGGCCTCTGCACCCACACTCTGGCTCCATAATTGGGACTGGTGCATCCAAACCCTTTATCTTCATGAACAGCAGTGATTTAATGTGGATGTTCTTTTTTTCTCACAGTTGTTTTAGAAACTGCAATGTCAATAACTGTGCTACCCTTCCACAACTGAATATGGGGTTGAATAATCCAATTATTCACTGATGTTTAACAGAATTATTTTACTTTCTCCTTGATAATCTGCACCAATTACTCCTCCTAAAACATGAACATTTCAAGGCCGAGCTCGATTGAGCATTTATCAAACCAAAGTGTTCTGAAGGAATCTGAATACCTGTTCTGGCATTGTTAACTCTCATTTGCTTCTGATTTATCTTAACTAATTCTAATGCACAAAGATCCAGCCCTGCAGCCTCTGGGGTGGCCATGTCAGGGGCCATCACACTCGGAATAATTTCCCAAGAAGTCCAAGTCTCACTGTCCATTTGTATTTGCAAATTGGGTGCAGTCATGCACATCCAGGGGGTTTCCATTTCACAGTGTCCCCATTGTTAAGAGTATGGAGCACATTTGTGAGATGGGATTTTCATTGCAATAAATTCCCATCTCCTATTTTTTTTTCAACTGCTCTTTTAACAACCCCTTCATCTCTTCGATTAATGCTGCAGTTTGTGGGTGTTCTGGTGTATGAAAAACCCAGCGGTCTTACTCACTTTATTTTTCACAGGAACAGAGAAAGCATTCCACATCCTAGTGTCAGCAAGCCCTGTAAAAACTGCCAATTTCATCCCTTCCTCCTTCATTCGTTGTATTCAATCTCACAGAGTTCACTTGAGCTGCACTGCAGAAATGCTCAAGCAAATCTCTGCTGCAGGTCACACCATTTCTCCTTTGGCTGATTCCAGCCTGGTGCTGAGCTGCAGCAGAGCCCTGGCAGAGCCCAGAGCAGCCTCAGCATCCTCAGAGCCCGGCTGCAAGGAGAGAAACCAGAATCTGCCCATCAGCTGAAGGCTCCTGTCCCCCTTGTCCCAGCTCCTGCGGTGCCCAGGCCATGCTGGCCGTGCCCAGAGCTGCCCAACACTGCCCATCATTGCTGCCTTGGGCAGAGAGCAGGAGGGCAGGACATGTGCCCAGCCTGCAGACAGCCAGGGCACATCCACCTCCTCAGCAGGATGCTCCTGTGCTCGCTGCCATCTCCCAAAAGCTCTTATCCCACCATGCCGAGAAGACAGGGACCTACCTCACGGCATTGCTGCTGGAAGAAAAGCTGGTCCTCAATGTCCTCAGCCTTCTCCAAGGGCACGGCCCATTCATGCTCCAGCTGGTCCCAAGCACTTCCTGATCCACACTGGACACCACCTAGAATGCTTCCTTTAGAGAAACAAACAACAAATTCATGAAAATAGATTACAGACAAAAAGGGGAGACAAGAAAAAAAGTAAAATATCTTATCTCTGTCAGAGGCTTGATGAAGGCCCAACCCTCCATGCCAGGGAAAAACCCACCCATGGCTAAGGGAAGCCCATGCTTTCTCCCTTTCCCCCTGCACAGCCCCTAAAATTAATGGCATGCCAAAGAGAAAAAAGGGCAGTGGAGCAGCCCAAGCCCTTCCTTGCCTGCAAAGCACAGCAGCTGTGCACAGTTCTGGAGTCCAACCTCTGCTCCCACCATGGGGTTTATTTGTGTCGGGCTGGCTGCCCCAGCCCCAGCCCCAGCCGGGCTCGGTGGGTGCTGGGTGTCGCTACTCGCGATGTACTGCGCAGAATAACGACACGGACTCCTCTAGCTAGGTGGCTAAAGAAGCGGTTTATTGAATGGCCGGACCACATTCTTATAGTGTGATCCGCAAACTGCAAACAGAACAGCAGTCCATTGGATAATTGAAGAAAACAAAACTTTCTCACAAACCGTGAGAACTGTTTATCATTGAAGCCCAGGTGTTAATCTTGTTATTAATTCCTTTTTATTTTTCCCCAGTGTTATCATCCTGGGAAAGGCTCAGGCAGGAAGTGAGAAACTGTCTCAGCCTGGGAAAGCTTCCCCTGCATGAGAAAAGTTTCAAGCCCTCGCAATTTTCAGTCTGAGGCTTCAATGGCGTCCACAAGTCCCCCTTATAGTTTTTAAAAAAGAAAAGAAAAGAAGTGCTTGTAGTCCTCCACGGGGACCCTACGTGGAGGAGAACAAACACCACTTTGGAGATTTGTGGATGCCTGAAGCACTCAGGGAAATCTTCACACCTGGTGCTTTTTTTGTGAAACTCAGTGCTAACATGATAGCAAAACCCATCACCATTTTCCAAACTTATAATTTCTTAATATATTTCAAAAGAGCTCATTTAACAATGTCCCAAAGCTAAAAACATTTCCAAAGAAACAGATGAATGCTCATCCTCTGCTTGCAGAGGGGTCGTCTGGCTGGTGATCGGCATATTGTTCAGCATTTGAAGGCTGTGCCTCGGCTGCATTCTGTCCCTGATGTCGCAGGTCCGGGCGGACACACCTTGCAGGCAGGCAGTGCACCCCAGTATCCGTTGAGATGCAAGCTTACCCACTGCCCCAAACGATGAGGCAGGCATGTATCATCTGCAGCCTGTAAGGAAGTGAAATGACTCACAAAAACAAGATTATTAGAATCTTGTGGCACAATAAGGTGATTGAAGGTATACAAAACTTTTCCCAATCGGCTGTGTGGCTCTTCACCAGCCACTCCCCTTTTCTGTTTATCAAAAAAAAAACTTTTTGACCAAATTCAAAGTACCTGAGAAAATTGTTGGAATGCCATTGTGACTGCTTTCAACTCAAATATCTGAGCAGAACCTGTCTCATGGCCTTCCAGCATTTGCAAACCAGACTCATCCTCCCAGGTAACTGGCCAATGATACCTGTAGGATGTAAATCCGGAGTGCTGATAAACACAGAGATATCAATGGAAGGATCCACTCGGTATACCTGGTGAGTAAAAAAACTTGCTGCAGCCTGCTGCAGTGTGTCAGGCTAATTGGCAACCCTGGCAACCCTGTGGCAAAACTTTCAATTGATACCTCTGTCCCATCACAGAATTTGCAGGCACTGTAAAAACACGAATTTTGGTCTGTCCTCAGGGCACAAGGGGATTGTGGAAAAATCATCCTTCAAATCAATGACCAAAATGGTCATAAATTGACAAAGGGCCATCAACTTAATTTTTGGTGGGGCCACTATTTCTGCCAAACAGGGGTATCAGTCAACCACTGTAAAGGCATCATAGAATAATTTCTGCCCTTCACCTCAGTGACCCCAATTAAAAATTTGCTTCCATGCGCACACCCCAGGCTGCCAACACATCCCGTCCCCAGAGGTTGATAGGGGCTGCAGTGATGTAGGGTTGGACTGTAGCCGTCTGCCCTTCCATATTTTTGATCAACACAGGCCTTTGACTAATAAAGGACTGTGCTGTGCCTCCCAAGCCTGCAATAGCTTGGCCAAGAGGGGCCAGTGGCCATGTGGGAGGCCAGGCAGAAAGAGAAATCACCGTTACATCTGCCCCGGTATCAATCAAACCTCTGAGTTGAATCTGAGATGGAGTGGCACCTGCAAGGGTCAAAGTGCACATCATCTGTGGGCGCTGATTGGAGATATTCATTGTCCAAAAGACTTGTGGCGGTCCTGTGGATCCAAAACCACCGTCTTTGCGATCTCGTTGATCTGCCCTGAGAACAGATTAATGAAAAGGCACAAGCTGAGCAATTCGAGTTCCTGCCGGAATAGTGACAGGGGGAGAAGGCGTAGAAACCATAGCATAAATTTGACCTGTGAAGTCAGCATCAATGACTCCAGGGTGAACAAAGATTCCCTGAAGAGTGGCACTAGACCTTCCTATGAGTAGTGCACTCAGCCCCTGGCCCAGAGGCCCAGTGGCATTCAGAGGAACCTTGTGTACCCTCTCAGAGTCTAAGACGACTGTGGCTGCGGTGTGTACATCCACGCCAGCTGAGCCACGGTGCTGGCTGCATGTTGCCTGAGGAAACCTGTGTCATTGCCAGATTCTGGGGTACTGCTTGTATCTGCGCGCTGTACCCCACAGCGCTCGTCTTTTCGTTTCCCTGGCCAAAAAAAGGTTTCTTTGATTTGCATTGATTTGCATAATGACCTGGCTTTTTGCATTTTGCACACAAGTAGGTAGGCCTATTAGCCTGCTCCTGATTTGGCTTCTTGCCAGGTTTTCTGTGTTTCTGATGATGCCACATAGCAGCTGCTAAAGTAGAGATCTGATGATCTATAGTTCCTACCTTAGCACATGCCTGTACCATATCAGTCAGTGAAGGGTCCCCTGGCAAGGCCTGTATAATCTTAGCACAATCAGCATTAGCATTGTCTCTGGCTAGCTGCTTACACAACAACTGCCTGAGAACATCATCCTCAACCTGCTTTTTCCGGGCTGCTGCAGACAATATAGGACGGTCTCGAGAGGATCCCAGGCATGCTGTGGGTCGGGAAGTTCTGCTGGGTCAGTTTCGCTTTGCCAGCCCTGACCTGCAGGCCACCTGGGACCCTCTGATTCTTGAGCAATGCCAGAAAGTAGGTTTTGCAGCAATTATAAAAACAATAGAGGCTGCAGCTCCTAAGCCGAGATATGTGAAAATTACTCAGGGCCCCACTGAGCCATTTTTGCAATTTGTTGAGAAGGTGGCAGCAGCCCTGGAAAAGCAGGTTGAGGATGATGTTCTCAGGCAGTTGTTGTGTAAGCAGCTAGCCAGAGACAATGCTAATGCTGATTGTGCTAAGATTATAAAGGCCTTGCCAGGGGACCCTTCACTGACTGATATGGTACAGGCATGTGCTAAGGTAGGAACTATAGATCATCAGATCTCTACTTTAGCAGCTTCTATGTGGCATCATCAGAAACACAGAAAACCTGGCAAGAAGCCAAATCAGGAGCAGGCTAATAGGCCTACCTACTTGTGTGCAAAATGCAAAAAGCCAGGTCATTATGCAAATCAATGCAAATCAAAGAAACCTTTTTTTGGCCAGGGAAACGAAAAGACGAGCGCTGTGGGGTACAGCACGCAGATACAAGCAGTACCCCAGAATCTGGCAATGACACAGGTTTCCTCAGGCAACATGCAGCCAGCACCCGTGGCTCAGCCGGCGTGGATGTACACACCGCAGCCACAGTCGTCTTAGACTCTGAGAGGGTACACAAGGTTCCTCTGAATGCCACTGGGCCTCTGGGCCAGGGGCTGAGTGCACTACTCATAGGAAGGTCTAGTGCCACTCTTCAGGGAATCTTTGTTCACCCTGGAGTCATTGATGCTGACTTCACAGGTCGAATTTATTCTATGGTTTCTACGCCTTCTCCCCCTGTCACTATTCTGGCAGGAACTCGAATTGCTCAGCTTGTGCCTTTTCATTAATCTGTTCTCAGGGCAGATCAACGAGATCGCAAAGACAGTGGTTTTGGATCCACAGGACCGCCACAAGTCTTTTGGACAATGAATATCTCCGATCAGCGCCCACAGATGATGTGCACTTTGACCCTTGCAGGTGCCACTCCATCTCAGATTCAACTCAGAGGTTTGATTGATACCGGGGCAGATGTAACGGTGATTTCTCTTTCTGCCTGGCCTCCCACATGGCCACTGGCCCCTCTTGGCCAAGCTATTGCAGGCTTGGGAGGCACAGCACAGACCTTTATTAGTCAAAGACCTGTGTTGATCAAAAATATGGAAGGGCAGACGGCTACAGTCCAACCCTACATCACTGCAGCCCCTATCAACCTCTGGGGACGGGATGTGTTGGCAGCCTGGGGTGTGCGCATGGAAGCAAATTTTTAATTGGGGTCACTGAGGTGAAGGGCAGAAATTATTCTATGATGCCTTTACAGTGGTTGACTGATACCCCTGTTTGGCAGAAATAGTGGCCCCACCAAAAATTAAGTTGATGGCCCTTTGTCAATTTGTGACCATTTTGGTCATTGATTTGAAGGATGATTTTTCCACAATCCCCTTGTGCCCTGAGGACAGACCAAAATTCGTGTTTTTACAGTGCCTGCAAATTCTGTGATGGGACAGAGGTATCAATTGAAAGTTTTGCCACAGGGTTGCCAGGGTTGCCAATTAGCCTGACACACTGCAGCAGGCTGCAGCAAGTTTTTTTACTCACCAGGTATACCGAGTGGATCCTTCCATTGATATCTCTGTGTTTATCAGCACTCCGGATTTACATCCTACAGGTATCATTGGCCAGTTACCTGGGAGGATGAGTCTGGTTTGCAAATGCTGGAAGGCCATGAGACAGGTTCTGCTCAGATATTTGAGTTGAAAGCAGTCACAATGGCATTCCAACAATTTTCTCAGGTACTTTGAATTTGGTCAAAAAGTTTTTTTTTTGATAAACAGAAAAGGGGAGTGGCTGGTGAAGAACCACACAGCCGATTGGGAAAAGTTTTGTATACCTTCAATCACCTTATTGTGCCACAAGATTCTAATAATCTTGTTTTTGTGAGTCATTTCACTTCTTTACAGGCTGCAGATGATACATGCCTGCCTCATCGTTTGGGGCAGTGGGTATGCTTGCATCTCAACGGATACTGGGGTGCACTGCCTGCCTGCAAGGTGTGTCCGCCCGGACCTGCGACATCAGGGACAGAATGCAGCCGAGGCACAGCCTTCAAATGCTGAACAATATGCCGATCACCAGCCAGACGATCCCTCTGCAAGCAGAGGATGAGCATTCATCTGTTTCTTTGGAAATGTTTTTAGCTTTGGGACATTGTTAAATGAGCTCTTTTGAAATATATTAAGAAATTATAAGTTTGGAAAATGGTGATGGGTTTTGCTGTCATGTTAGCACTGAGTTTCTCAAAAAAAGCACCAGGTGTAAAGATTTCCCTGAGTGCTTCAGGCATCCACAAATCTCCAAAGTGGTGTTTGTTCTCCTCCACGTAGGGTCCCCGTGGAGGACTACAAGCACTTCTTTTCTTTTCTTTTTTAAAAACTATAAGGGGGACTTGTGGACGCCATTGAAGCCTCAGACTGAAAATTGCGAGGGCTTGAAACTTTTCTCATGCAGGGGAAGCTTTCCCAGACTGAGACAGTTTCTCAGTTCCTGCCTGAGCCTTTCCCAGGATGATAACACTGGGGAAAAGTAAAAAGGAATTAATAACAAGATTAACACCTGGGCTTCAATGATAAACAGTTCTCACGGTTTGTGAGAAAGTTTTGTTTTCTTCAATTATCCAATGGACTGCTGTTCTGTTTGCAGTTTGCGGACCACACTATAAGAATGTGGTCCGGCCGTTCAATAAACCGCTTCTTTAGCCACCTAGCTAGAGGAGTCCGTGTCGTTATTCTGCGCAATACATCGTGAGTAGCGACACCCAGCACCCACCGAGCCCAGCTGGGGCTGGGGCTGGGGCAGCCAGCCCGACACAAATAAACCCCATGGTGGGAGCAGAGGTGGGACTCCAGAACTGTGCACAGCTGCTGTGCTTTGCAGGCAAGGAAGGGCTTGGGCTGCTCCACTGCCCTTTTTTCTCTTTGGCATGCCATTAATTTTAGGGGCTATGCAGGGGGAAAGGGAGAAAGCATGGGCTTCCCTTAGCCATGGGTGGGTTTTTCCCTGGCATGGAGGGGTTGGGCCTTCATCAAGCCCCTGACAGAGATAAGATATTTTACTTTTTTTCTTGTCTCCCCTTTTTGTCTGTAATCTATTTTCATGAATTTGTTGTTTGTTTCTCTAAAGGAAGCATTCTAGGTGGTGTCCAGTGTGGATCAGGAAGTGCTTGGGACCAGCTGGAGCATGAATGGGCCGTGCCCTTGGAGAAGGCTGAGGACATCGTTTGGGACCAGCTTTTCTTCCAGCAGCAATGGCATGAGGTGGGTCCCTGTCTTCTCGGCATGGTGGGATAAGAGCTTTTGGGAGTTGGCAGCGAGCACAGGAGCATCCTGCTGAGGAGGTGGATGTGCCCTGGCTGTCTGCAGGCTGGGCACATGTCCTGCCCTCCTGCTCTCTGCCCAAGGCAGCAATGATGGGCAGCTTTGGGCAGAGTTGGGCAGCTCTGGGCACGGCCAGCATGGCCTGGGCACCGCGGGAGCTGGGACAAGGGGGACAGGAGCCTTCAGCTGATGGGCAGATTCTGGTTTCTCTCCTTGCAGCCGGGCTCTGAGGATGCTGAGGCTGCTCTGGGCTCTGCCAGGGCTCTGCTGCAGCTCAGCACCAGGCTGGAATCAGCCAAAGGAGAAATGGTGTGACCTGCAGCAGAGATTTGCTTGAGCATTTCCGCAGTGCAGCTCAAGTGAACTCTGTGAGATTGAATACAACGAATGAAGGAGGAAGGGATGAAATTGGCAGTTTTTACAGGGCTTGCTGACACTAGGATGTGGAATGCTTTCTCTGTTCCTGTGAAAAATAAAGTGAGTAAGACCGCTGGGTTTTTCATACACCAGAACACCCACAAACTGCAGCATTAATTGAAGAGATGAAGGGGTTGTTAAAAGAGCAGTTGAAAAAAAAATAGGAGATGGGAATTTATTGCAATGAAAATCCCATCTCACAAATGTGCTCCATACTCTTAACAATGGGAACACTGGGAAATGGAAACCCCCTGGGATTGCACCCAATTTGCAAATACAAATGGACAGTGAGACTTGGACTTCTTGGGAAATTATTCCGAGTGTGATGGCCCCTGACATGGCCACCCCAGAGGCTGCAGGGCTGGATCTTTGTGCATTAGAATTAGTTAAGATAAATCAGAAGCAAATGAGAGTTAACAATGCCAGAACAGGTATTCAGATTCCTTCAGAACACTTTGGTTTGATAAATGCTCAATCGAGCTCGGCCTTGAAATGTTCATGTTTTAGGAGGAGTAATTGGTGCAGATTATCAAGGAGAAAGTAAAATAATTCTGTTAAGCATCAGTGAATAATTGGATTATTCAACCCCATATTCAGTTGTGGAAGGGTAGCACAGTTATTGACATTGCAGTTTCTAAAACAACTGTGAGAAAAAAGAACATCCACATTAAATCACTGCTGTTCATGAAGATAAAGGGTTTGGATGCACCAGTCCTAATTATGGAGCCAGAGTGTGGGTGCAGAGGCCAAATGGCCCTCCCAGGCCAGCTGAAGGAACAGCTCTAGGGAAAGACAGCACTGTTTGAATCTTGAAACCTGGGTGAGAAGGATGGGAATATGTCCCTGCAGCCAAGTGTTCTGTGCCAGAACAAGTGGATGTTATGGGATATTGTTTTACAGATCCTATAGGACCAAATCTCCCTGTTTGTCCCAACAGCTCTTTGGAAAATGCTCTGATCCACGGGGCTCCATGTGAAGGCTGATGTGACACTGAGGCACTTCCACGCAAATTCCATCCAGGTGCCTGGGGGCTCCTCAGGGACTGGGGCCCAGCACCTCTCCAGCCAGAGGGGAAAGGACCCACCAAGCCTTGTCACCCACAGACAGCGTGGTACAGCTGAACAGCAAAGGACCTTGGGGACATTATTATGGAATTAAAAAGGTGTCAGCTCTGTGGGCAACAGAATTATTGTTCCTAGCCCAAATGAGACTGAGGAAAAAGAATGAAAAACCATGTCACTAATCTACTACTGATGCCTGTAAATTGTATCTTGATAATCAGCCAGAATCTTTGTTTGCAGATACACCTCTAGAGTTTAACCAAAGATTACTCATGAAAATGGTCATGAAAATGTCAAGATCAAAGCAGCCAAAATACTCAATATAACAAGTTACTGGATATGTTCTCAACCAGAGGGAAATCAAGGCAGAGCCATGGTTTGTCATGTTTGTCATGGTTTCCTTTTCTAAAATGAGCCCTGTGGTGCATTTGGTGCTGAGCCCTTGAACCTCAGGGCCTGAGAGGAGATTGCACAAACCTTTCCAAAAGTCCAAGGCAGAAGAAAAACCCAAAGTGTCTCAAAGCATTAATGGGACCCACTGAGGTCCATCCCCAACACAGGCTCCTCATGGACTCCTTGGAGGAGAGAACTGGAGGACATGATTGCCCAAAAACCTCTCAGAGACTCAGAGAGGAAAGGAAAAACTTTAGTACCTTAAAAAACTTTAGTACCTTAAAAAGCATTAATGAGCCCCACTGAGTGTTGTGACTGAGAAGGGCTCTCAAGAGACTAATTAGAGCAGATAATTGGAGATTATCTGATTGCACAAAGCTCTCAGAGACTCCAAGGCAAAAGCAAAACCCAAAGTCCTCAGAAAACCTCCAGTCCCTGGGAGCATGAAGGTGCCCCCAGGGCCATTCGTGACCAAGGCTCCCCAGGGACTGGTCCCAGCAGATCCCTGAGGCCACTGGGATGTGGGGGAGATGCTGAGGGCAGGACAAGGGGTGACAGTGCCCAGCCTTGCTGGGGCTGTGCCAGGAGGCCCCAGTGCCTCAGGACAAGGTGTCTCCTCACAGCCCTTGGTGACACAGACCCTGCTGTGCCCCAGGGCACCAAGACTTGGCTTCTCTTTGTCCCCACCTATCATCTCTGCCTCCAATTCTCTGCTCAGATTGAGGCTTGGAGACACCTTCTCACTCACGTTCCTCCCTGGGACCCATTAAAACTTCAAGAAACTTTGGAGTTTGATTCTCACTTGGAGTTCTTGAGAGGTTTCCTAACAAACATGGCTCTGCCTCAATTTCCCTCTGGTCTGGTGAAGTTCATTAGGAATGTTTCCTATAATAGTTATGGAAAAATATTTCGAAGTGCTTCTTAAAAATATCCATTCCTATTTTAAAGGATGGATTTTATTACTGTTCTCTTTAAAGCAGAGGTGATTGCAGCATTCTATGATTGATGTTGATCCAGGGTCTCTCCTCAGGAGATCTGGCCTGCTCAGAGAAGCTGTGCCTTGAGGTCTGACCCAGTGTGGACAGCCTTGCTCCACATTCCCCAACCCCATCGTATTTGTCCTTACTCACCTGGGACATGCTTTGCTTGGAGAGCTAGTTGCACTCAGGGAAAGAAAAGTTTTCCCTTTTTTTTCTTAAAACAATCTAAAACTTCTAATTTTCCCCACTGAAAAAAGACACACTTCTCAAATGTGTGTCAGACCAAGGTGCCACCAAGGAGGCTCAGCGCCGGGGATCGGTGCTTCGGGGATGGTGCCTGGAGCCGGCGCCATCTTTCCTTTCTGCCTCTAACTCCCGTCATGCCCTGCGGTCCGATTGAGCCCCATGGGAGACGGGACTACAATACCCGTCATGCCCCGCGCTCCACAGAACCCCCGGTATCCCCCCATGTGTACCCTAAGTGCTTCCCAGACACTCCAGGATCCCTACGTGCCCTCTCAGTGCCCATTCAAGACACCCCCAAGAGTCCAAGGATCCCCTGAATGCTCCCAAGCCCACAGATGCCCCTAAGAGGCACTTCTGGGAATTCATCTCCTGCCATCCCCTGTGAGCTCAGAGCACCTCATCACCCAGTCAGTCGCCTAAAATTCCTGCCGTGCCCCGTGCCCTAAAGAGCCCGGTTAGAGCTCCCCAAGATCCCTCCAAGCTCTCCGGAACTGTATACGATCCCCCCTGAGGACCTCAAATCTCCGTTCAGAGGCAAAAGTGTCCCCGCAGCGCCCTCCCGGACCCCAAACTCTCCGCAAGAGGCACTTCCGGGACTTCAGTACCCATCATGCTCCGCGGTTCTGGTGAAACGCCATTCCAGCTGAGACTTCATCCCCCATCATGCCCCGCGCCCCACAGAGAGACACTGCAGCTGTGCCTGGAGCTCCCATGATGCTCCGCAGCCCCTTTAAACCGTATTATACCTGCGCCTACAACTCCCATCATGCTCCGCGCCCCAGAGAGCCCCAGATAGAGCCCCCCAAGTGCCCGCCCGGACCCGTAAGGGCCCCAGATTCCCCTCCCTGACCTCCAAGCGCACCCCTGGACCTCCAAGTGCCACTCTGAAGCCCAGACAACCTCCTAAACTTTTTCCCCAGACCAAAAACTGCCCCGAATGTGCCTGAGAAATGTCTCCCTGGACCCTTAAGTGCCCACCTTGGCCCTATCTGAGAAAAAGTTGATAATAAAGATGATACAATGATTACAAATATTAGGAATTATCTTACAGAGGGAGAAATAAATAATCAATAGAGCTTAATTTTTAATTATGGGATTTGTCTTACTTAGAAACATAGAAACAATAATTTATTTGGTTGCTAATAATATAAAGATTATTCATATAATTATAAAAATCAGGTAAATATGTAAAAAAATTTTTTTATATCTCAGAAAAATATAATTTTATTATTTAATAATATCTTTTTTTTATAAAGAGAAATTTATGAGGTTTTTTTATATTTTTGGTTGTCAGTCCCAGGTGGGAGATATCATGAGTTGGTGAGGTTGCGGGTGAGGAGCAGGTTGTCCAAACAGGGTCAGTCTGCAAGGGGCTCATACTTCTTTGTGCCCAGAGCTCCTAAGAAGGCATTCAGCATCAGGATCACCTGTGCAATGCTTCTATCAGTTCCTCTCTGAAATAAAAAGTAGAAAAACATTCCCTTGAGTAAAAAAAGTCATGAGGTGCACTTTGAAATCTTCCTCCTTTACAGAACTTCTGACTCCAAGCAGCTGCACAAGCCCTGAAGATTCAATGACAATTGAAGGAAGACAAAGAGCTCCTGAGGGCATTCAGTATTTTAATGATCCCCAGGGTGGATTTGGGGCTGAGTCCAGGACCCTGAGGCACTGAGAGAAGGTTGAAGAAGCTGCTCAAGGAGGCAGAAGCAAAACTCCAAGTCCCTTGGAGCATCACTGGCCCCACTGAGGGCAGGGACTGCCAAAGGCTCCCCAGGGACTGGAGAGAGCAGATCCTTGAGGCCAGGATTGCAGGAGCCAAAGGCTGTGAGCAGGAACTGCAGTGCTGAGCAAGGCCTGGGCTGGTTGGAGGCAGCAGAAAGGCCAAGGGCTGAGCCCAGGCCTGGCCCAGCAGGGCCTGTCCCTCACGGGTGGCTCGGGGCTGTTCCTGGGGCACTGGGATGGGAGGGGCAGCAAGGACAAATGGCATCACCCTGCAAGCCCTGCCAGCCTGCTCAGGGAGGGCCGGGGCAGCAGCAAAGTGCAGCCCCTGCAAGGAAAGTTCCTTCTGTGGGGCTGCAGAGGCGCTGCCCAGCCCAGGGCGCAAAGGCCTGGGTGCCTCTGGCCCTGCCAGCCCTGCCCAGCCCTTGGCCATCTCTCCTGCAGCCTGTGCCCCTGTGCGTGCTGCTCCTCTGCCCTGGCCGGCTGCACACGCCCATCTCACTGTCCTCCCAGCATTTCTCAGCCCAGCATTGCTGTGCCCTCCCTGGGCTCCCTGCACCCAGCGCTGCCGGCTCCTGGCACACAGAGCCATGGCACGGCCCAGCCTCACGCTGGGACACCTCGTCCACCAGCATTCTGCCCTGGCAGGGACTTTGCTGTTTCCTCACCTCCAGGATGAACCTTCCAGGCTGCACCTTGGGGAGGTTTCCTTCTCTTCCCACTCCCCAGGAAAGCTCTGTCTCCTACTGTTCACAAACAGAGAGGGGCTGGTGGGAGATGTGGTGGTCAGAGACTGTTTGAGCTACAGCAACCATGAAATTACTCAGTTTTAAAATATGCTGTGAAAGAAGGAGGGACATGAACAAAACTTCTGCACTGTAGTTACAGAGTGCAGCCTTCGACCTATTCAGGATGCAGATTTGGTGATAACTGAACCAGTTACTGTTTTTTTTTAAGGGACACAAACCTTAAAAACAAAGGTTTCTAGGAAGGATAGAGATACTTCAAGAAAGAAATCTTGAAGGACCAGAAATAGACTGTCCCTCTGTGCCAAAAGTGAGCTAGTGAGGAAAATTACTGCTCTGGCTGGGCATGGAGCTCTTTCCAGGAGCTCAGGGAAAAAGAAGATTCATCACATTTGGACACAGGTGCTGGCAACTTAGGAAGGGTTTAAAGAAGTTATTAGGTCATGTAGAAAGAGAATAAGAGAGGTGAAAACTCAGTTAGGACTTAAGCTGGCTGCTTCTGTGAAGGATAACAAAAATTATTTTCTAAACTCATTAGTGGCAAAAGGAGGGACAAGGAGAAACCCCATTGTTTATTGATGGGGATATGGTTGCCAATGAAGAGGAAAAGGCTGTGGTACTTAACCCCTTTGTTGCTTCAGTTTTCAACACTAAGACAGGTTGTCCTCAGGACAAATGTTCTCCTGAGCTGATAGATGGGGACAGGGAGCAGAACAGACCACAATAATCCAGGAGGAAGCAGCTGGGGACCTGCTGAGCCACTCACATGCTCACAGGTGTCTCTGGGATCAGATGGGATCCATCCTAGGGGGATGAGGGAGCTGCTGGATGAGCTCCCCAAGCTGCTTTCCATCATTAACCATCAGTCCTGGCTCACCAGGGTGGTCCCAGAGGACTGGAGGTGCCAATATGAGCCCATTCCCAAGAAGGGCTGGAAGGAGGATCTGGGGAACTCCAGGCCTGTCAGCCTGACCTTGGTGCCTGGTGAGGTGATGGAGCAGATCACCTTGAGTGCCATCACAGGGCACCTACAGGATGGCTGAGGGACCAGAGCCAGCCAGCGTGGATTTCAATATCTGCATTGATGATCTGGATCAGCAAATGTGCAGATGACACTAAGCTGGGTGTGAGTGTGGATCTGCTGGAGGGTAGAAGAGCTCTGCAGAGGGACCTGGACAGGCTGGATTCAGGGCCCAAATCCAACAAGGTGAGGTTTTACAAGACCAAGTGCTGGGTCCTGCACTTTGGCCCTCCAGAACTCTGGGCTGGGGACAGAGTGGCTGGACAGTGGCCAGGCAGAAAGGGACTTGGGGACACTGATGGGCAGCAGGCTGGACATGAGCCAGCAGTGTGCCCAGGTGGGCCACTGGTACCTAGCCTAAATCAATCATAGTGTGGCCAGCCGGAGCAGAGATGCTGTGCCACCAATGATCTGCTCCCAGATCTGCACACAGACACTGCTTCTGCAGCTGCACAGAAAGGAACAAAAGGGAGATATCAGGTGAAAACTCTGCTGGGAGATCCTTTATTTTGTTTAAAACCACCAAGAGCACAGCTCCTCATGGACAGTCTGCGGCCACAGCAAAGGTGAAAAGAACAAAAAAATGGAGAAATGTCAGAAATAATGGCCTTGGTTTATGGAAAATATTAAAAACCAAAAACACAGGGAAAAAAACCCCACAAAACCTAAACCAAGAGAAATATCCAAGATGACTTTTAGTACAAGAGATATACAGAAATATGCAACCAGTTTAATGCTTCCTAAATTGTCTAGTGATCAGTGTCCACACTGCAGCCTTGAGCTCCTGGTTCCTCAGGCTGTAGATGAGGGGGTTCAGGGCTGGAGGCACCACTGAGTACAGAACTGACAGTGCCAAATCCAGGGATGGGGAGGAGATGGAGGGGGGCTTCAGGTGAGCAAACGTGGCAGTGCTGAGAAACAGGAAGACCACAGCCAGGTGAGGGAGGCAGGTGGAAAAGGCTTTGTGCCGTCCCTGCTCAGAGGGGATCCTCAGCACGGCCCTGAAGATCTGCACATAGGAGAAAACAATGAACACAAAACAACCAAATAACAAACAGGCACTAACAGCAATGATCCCAAGTTCCCTGAGATAGGATTTGGAGCAGGAGAGCTTGAGGATCTGGGGGATTTCACAGAAGAAATCCCGCAATGCATTGCCCTGGCACAAGGGCAGGGAAAATGTATTGGCTGTGTGCATGAGAGCATTGAGAAAGCCACTGGCCCAGGCAGCTGCTGCCATGTGGGCACAAGCTCTGCTGCCCAGGAGGGTCCCATAGTGCAGGGGTTTGCAGATGGACACGTAGCGGTCGTAGCACATGATGGTCAGGATGAAATACTCTGCTGACATAAAGAAAAAAAAGAAGAAAACTTGTGCAGCACATCCTGCGTAGGAGATGGTCCTGGTGTCCCAGAGGGAATTGTGCATGGCTTTGGGGACAGTGGTGCAGATGCAGCCCAGGTTGCTGAGGGCCAGGTTGAGCAGGAAGAAGAACATGGGGGTGTGCAGGTGGTGGCCGCAGGCTACGGCGCTGATGATGAGGCCGTTGCCCAGGAGGGCAGCCAGGGAGATGCCCAGGAAGAGGCAGAAGTGCAGGAGCTGCAGCTGCCGCGTGTCTGCCAGTGCCAGCAAGAGGAAGTGGCTGATGGAGCTACTGTTGGACACTTCTTCACTCTGGGCATCGTGGACTGTTGAAAGAAGACATTTACAAGTTGGGACAGATTTCCTTGAGTCAATCCTTTGCAATTAAATTAGGAATCCTCTGAGAACTACTGCTTTTCCTGTAGGGGAACATCACTAAAACATCTATTTCTGAATTTGGGTTTCTACTGTGGAGTTAGTGCCTCATTTTCAGCATTGCTCTCAGCCTGAATACTGGGAAGCCCAGAGGGAAAACAGGGCTCCCTGTACTCCAGTGTTGTCAGACCTGATTGTGCCACAAAGCTGCACTTTGCTGATAATAGCTTCCTACATTTAAGGGTAATCAGGCGTAAAAAATGCTGGGAAAAGAAAGTGCACCTTTAGAATGCGTAAGTTTCAAAGTCAATCTCCCTAAACCCTCTTCTCTTTCACTAGGCAGCTAAAGAGGGAGGATATGCAGGATTGGTCTGGCTCTCTGCTTCCTGGAGCTGTGTCTACTGGGAGCTGTTTCTCTCTATCCAAGCCTTGTCCCTGCCAGTGCTCCCAGAGCCCAGCCAAGCTCTGGGGGCTCAGCTCTGCCCTGCACACCCCTCCCAGCACAGGGCACTGCCCAGGGGCATCTCTTAAGGGCAGCTCAGACAAACTGAGATGCTGCAAGCCAAGGTGCTGCTGCTGTCTGTAGGCAGAGGAGGGCGAGGAGACACTTTGTGAGGGAGATGTGAGGCAGATCTGCTGATGCCCAGCGGGACAGTGCAGGAGTCTCAGTGACACAGACACACCTGACAGCCCCTTTCCCTTCACTCGAGGGGAAAGCTGAGAGCAGCCCTGGCCATGCAGCACCATCTGCACAGCAGGAGGAATCTGCCCTGATGGGGGTGGCTCCTTCCACCTCCAGCTTCTCCCCACAGTCCATGGGGAGCTGCCAGACAGGCTGAGAGCTGCCCCTGGCAGGTGGCACATCCCCTGGGCTGGCCAAGAGCCCTGAGGGCTGCAGGAGCTGCTCTGCAGGACAGCCCTGGGCAGCCCTGGCTGCAGCCCCAACTTCAGCCCCTGCAGCCGTCCCTGGCAGCAGGAGCCATCCTGCCCTGTCCCTGTGATGGTGCCCAGGGCAGCCCCGCTCTGCAGCACATCCTCCTCCTCCTGTGCCTCAGAGAAACTGGGAGAGTCCTCCTGACACGTTCCCCAGGCTGTGGGCTGTGCTGGCTCCAGGAGATCCCTCCAGGAGCACAGGGGACATTGTCCTGCACCCACAGACTCACCATACCTAGGGCTGTGAAGATGTTTCTCAGCTCAATGTCTTTCCAGTGCTGATTGCCTTTAGCCTGTCTGTGCCTGGCTCCTGTCCCCTCAGTGCCTGCAGGCAGTGCCCTCAGCCTTGCTGGGCGGGGAGAGGAGCTGCTCCTCTGCAGAAATGTCTTTTTGAAGCTTTTCCTGGTTTCCATTATCTCCCTCTGTGCCAGGAGACACAACACAACGACTTTAATGACCCTCTCAGGAGTTTATTCTTTTTAAAATCAGATTCAGTTCCCTGAGAGAGTGTTTTTCAAAAATCCTCTCAAGAAATCAAAATTAAATTGAAACTTCAAAGTTTTTTGAGCTTTTAATGGGTCCCACTGAGAGACAGGACTGAGAGAGTTCCCCAAGGTTCCAGTTAGAGCAGAACACTGGAGGCACTGGTGACAGGTAGGAACAAGGAAAGTAAAGGTCTCTGATGCTGAGCAAACCTGGATGTGTCTCATGTATCCACAGGACCAAGGCGTGAGCCCCAGCCCCTGGCAAGGCAGATCCTGTCCCTCCCTCAGTGCTCAGGGCTCTTCCTGGGCCACTGGGCTCTGGGGATGTGCAATGCCAAGGGCAGGACCATGGGGCGGCCCCTGCCAGGCTGCTGAGCAGGGACAAGGAGGCAATGAGGCCCCAGCACAGCAAGGCTCACTTGTCCCCTGCTGGCCTCAGGCCCAGGGCCAGTAGCCATGGCCCAAGTACTGCAGCAGTTGGCTCTGGCAGGGCCTTTCAGCTGCTGCCCATCCCTGTGCCCTCTGCAGCCCAGGCTGTCCTACGGTGTCCATGCCCTGCGCCTCTGTCCCTGCAGGCTGTCGTCATCCCCCGGCTGCCCCACCTGGCTGGCCCCTTCCTTTGCTACAGCTCTGTGTCCTGCCTGCCTCTGCCTAGCCACACAAAGCCTTGGGCTGCTCCAGACTCCTTCTGGGGGACGTGTTGCACCACAGCCTTGCCTTTGGAGAGAAATTCCTTTCTCCTTTTGTTCAGTCTGGATTGCCTCAGCAGTTCTTGGCATCAGTCTTTTCTTTCTCTGTTTTCCACTATGTCAAAATGATCCACCATCTCTGAAATGGCCTTTCAATCCCTCTCAGGGCTCTCCTCTGCTCTCCTCAGTCCCCACTCCACTGAGCACTGAGGTTTTTTGTCCCTATATTTGCTTGCGGCTCCAAACCCCACCTCTGGAGATCTCTGGGCCCTCTCCAAGGTGTTTTCAAATGAAAACATTTACCTCATAGTGTAAGAAAATCACCAGAGGAACAAGGCCAGCCAGACCTCTCTGTTCTGGCTATTTTGTCTGGGAGCAATCATTGAATAGATAGAATTTAGGAGGCCAGATTCCAATTCTGTCCATGGCCCCTGCATGAGAAGACCAGTTCTTCTCCTTAGGAAGGAAACCCAGTGCTCCAGGGGCTAATGAGAGGCAGCTGTCGACATGTCATGTCAGCTGGATCTGTCAGCTCACTCCTGGGAGACCAAACCAATCAGACCTGTTCCATCTCCCCTTGGCTTCATGAGGCCTCACTGTGTCACAGTGCTCTCCTTGCTTCTGCAGTGTCACACTGGCCTCTTGCTTCCATGAGGCCCTGCAGGGTCACAATGGCCCTTTGGTTCCGTGGGGCCCCACAGTGTCACAGTTGTCTCCGTGGTTCCATGGGGCCTTGCAATGCCACAATGGTCTCCATGGAGCCACAGTGCCCTGCAGGATCACAACAGCCCTTTGGCTGCACAAGGCCCTGTAATGCAGCAATGGCCTCTTGGTTCCACAAAGCCCTCTGCTTCACACCGGCCCCTTGGGACCCTGCAGCCCAGCAGTGCCACAATGATGTTCTTGGTTCCATGGGGCCCCCACAGTGTCACAATGGCCTCTCCATTTCAGAAGACACCACAGTGTCCCCATGGTCTCCACAGGAAGGAAAACACAGAACCCCAGTGTTTCAGAGGCAGATAAACTGCAGTCATCAGAGGCCAGCCAGACCTGTCTGTCCTGGCAGCTTTTGTCTGGGAGAAACCCTTGGATATTCAAAATTTTGAATGTTGAATCCCAATTTTAGCCCTTTTTTGTCTAGAGGAGATGGCCAGTCCTTTTCCATGAAAGGAAAGCACGCAGTGTTTGGAAGGCAGGTGAGAGCTGGCCCTCATGAGGCCAAGGCCAGCCAGACCCGTCTGTAATGGCACCTTTTGTGTAGGAGCAATATTAGAATCTTGGAGTTTTGGAGGTGGAATCCCAATTTCGGCCATGGGCACCTGGAGAAGAAATATGATTCTTTCCAATGGGAAGGGAAGCATGGAACCCTGGTGTTTCAGGGCAGAATGAGGTGACCACCAGAGGACAAGGCCAGCCAGACCTGTGTGTCCTGGCATCTTTAGTCTGGTGAAACCCTTGCAGATAAGAATTTTGGAGGAAAAGTATAAATTTTGGCCATGGGTGTTTGTGCAGAAGGAATGGTTCTTTCTTTAGGAAGGAAAGCACACAGCCCCAGTGTTTGAAGGCAGATGAGAGCCAGCCCTCAGGAAGACAAGTGCAGCCAGACTTGTTGGTAATGGCAGTTTTTGTCTGAGAGCAATCCCTGGATATAGGGAATTTTGAAGGGAGAATCCCATTTTGACCGTGGCTTCTTGAGTGAGAAGGGCAATTCTTTTCCATTCTAAGGAAAGCCAGAGCCCCAGTGTTTCAGGGGCACATGACAAGAGCATGCAATGGACATGCCAAGGGCAGTTGGACCATTCTGGCGAAGCCAAGCCAACCTGTTATCTGTTCCCTTGTTTCAATGGGGCTGTGCTGTGTCACAATGGTTGTGTCATCATATTGGATCCTTGGTTCCATGAGGCCCAGCTGTGTCACACTGGCCTCTTGTTTCCATGAGGGTCCACAGTGTCACAATGGTCCCTTGTTTCCATGAGGACTTGCAGTGTTACAGGGGTCTCCTTGGTGCCACAGTATCACAATGGACCTTTGGTTCCGTGGGGACACACAATGACAGAAGGGTCTCCTTGCTTCCATGAGGCACTGCATAGTCCCTCAATTCAACGAGGCCTCAAAGTGTCATCATGGCCCCCAGGATTCCATGAGGACCCACAGTGTCACAACGGACCTTTGGTTCCATGCAGTCCCACACTGTTACATGAATCCTTAGTTCCATGGGGCCCTGTAGTGTCACCATGGACTCTTTGGTTCAGTGGTGCCACGCAGTGACACAATCATCTCTTGGTCCGACAAGACCCCACGGTGTCACCATGGTTCCTTGCTTCCATGAGGCCCTGTAGTGTCACAATGGACTCCTTGGTTCCATGGGGCCACAAAGTGTCACACTGGCCCGTTGGTTCAGTGACACCTGTGATGCCTTAAGATTTTAGCCTTTATATATTTCAAACCCTCTACTGCATTCAGCATAACTCTAAACTCCATATAAAGTCTTAGTTAATTGTCTTCCCATTTTTGTCAGACAAAGCAATTCCTCTGAAAATTAAGACCTCAGGCTCTGAAAAGGATAAAGAAAAGTGAATTGGTGGGGAGGAGCTGAACTGGGAGGACAAAAGTAAGCTGGGGGAATATGACTTCATTGCCTGAAGCTGCAATTGGAGGATTAACTCCTGATATGTAAATTGACCAAACTTATATCTGTCTGAAATAGTTGTGACCACCATCGGTCCATCTTGTAAGCAGCCTCTGGGAGGCTTCTGACTGCCCAAGGTGTATCTACTGAAGGCCTTTAATAAATATCCACTTTATTCTCTTAACCTTGTCTAGCCTCTGTTCTAGGCAGCCTCTCCAAGGCATTACCTGTAGTGTCACAATAATCTCCATGATCCCATAACGCCCTGCAGTGTCAAAACAGACCATTGATTCCATAAGACTCCAAAATGTCCCAACAGATCATTGGTTTCCCTGAGCCCTACAGTGGCACTGTGGTCCCCTTGGCTCCACTAGGTACTAAAGTGCCACAATGGCCCTTTGGTTTCACAAGGCCTCAAAGTGTAAAAATGGCCCTTTGGTTTCATTAGGCCCTGCTGTGTCACAATGCACCTTTGGCTCTGTGGTTCCATAGTGTCACAATGGTATCCTTGTTTCCACGGTGTCAGAATGGACCCTTCATTCCATGCAGACCCACAGTGTCACTGTAGTGCCTTTGATTCCATGAGGCCCTGCCATGCTGTAATGGCCCCTTGGTTCCATTGGGTCCCAAAGTGTCAGAATAGTCTCCATTGTTCTATGAGGCCTCACAATGTCACTGTACTCCCCTTGCTTCCACAGGGCCCCACAGTGTAACAATGGACTCTTGGTTTCAAGAGGTTCCTCAGTGACAATGGTCTCCTTGGATCTGCAGTGTCGCAATGGGCCCTTGGCTCCTTGTGGCCATGCAGTGTCACAATGGCTCATGGCTCCATGAGGTCACACAGTTCAACAATGGAACCTTGGTTCCACAGGGCCTTCCTGTGTCACAATGGACCCTTGGTTCCATGAGCTTCCCTACTGTCACCATGGTCTCCTGGGATCTGCATTGTCACAAAGGACCATTGGTTCCATGTGGCCTCGCTGTGTCACAAGGGTCTCCTTGATTCCAAATTCCCCACAGTGTCACAATGGAGCCTTGTTTCTGTGAGACTCTGAACTGTCACAATTGTCTCCTTGGTTCCATGAGGATACAAAAGCTCCACATAAACATTGAGCAACATCATCTTAACACACCTGGGAACATTTGTCTGCATTCAAAAGAGGGGTTAAATGTGAGAATGGCACCAGCAGTCTCCATCTGCAACAGAGATGCAGGGAATGGACAGAGACAGAGAATTCAGGTGAAAGACTCAGAATTCTGCTTACAAAGGTAATTTCTGGTCATACTCTCCCTTGTAGAAAGGTGACATCATTCCAGGCAGCCTGCACTGAGCATGTGGTTCCTCAGTAGGATTTGTTGTTCAGGAAACTTGCTCAGGCTTTTCCATTCTTTCCTCATAAACAGGAAAACTTCTCCTGGACCTGTGTGCAGGTAGAGCCCTGAGGAGAGCAGGTGGGACATGGTGCAATGGGCTGGGACACCCAGCTGTAGAGCTCAGGGGACAAGGTTCTGATGCAGGGCACAGGGATGCGAGTCCCAGTCAGACGGGCAATGTCAGATATGCTGAGGCTGGGAGTGAGGAACAGGTTGTCCAAACAGGGTCAGACTGCAAAGGGACTCATTCTTCTGTGTGCCCAGAGCTCCTAAAGGGTCATTCAGCTTTATGATCATCTGTGGAATGCTTCAGTCACTGCTTCTCTCAGCTAAAAAATAAAAAAATATTCTCTTGACTAAAACAAAAAAATGAGATACACTTTGAAATCTGCCTCCTTAAAAGAACTCCAAACTCACTCGAATGAGCTGCTCAGGCCCTGGAGACTCAATGACAATTGAAGGAAGACAAAGAGTTCCTGAGGGCATTCACTATTTTAATCAGCCCCACGATGGATTTGGGAATGAGTCCAGGACCCTGAGGCACTGAGAGAAGGTTGAAGAAGCTGCTCAAGGAGTCAGAAGCAAAACTCCAAGTCCCTTGGAGCATCACTGGCCCCACTGAGGGCAGGGACTGCCAAAGGCTCCCCAGGGACTGGTGAGAGCAGATCCTTGAGGCCAGGATTGCAGGAGCCAAAGGCTGTGAGCAGGAACTGCAGTGCTGAGCAAGGCCTGGGCTGGTTGGAGGCAGCAGAAAGGCCAAGGGCTGAGCCCAGGCCTGGCCCAGCAGGGCCTGTCCCTCACGGGTGGCTCGGGGCTGTTCCTGGGGCACTGGGATGGGAGGGGCAGCAAGGACAAATGGCATCACCCTGTGTGACACTCCAGATGCCCATGGAACCAAGGGCCAGTGTGACACTGTGGGGCCATTGTGAGCCTGCAGGGCTGTAAAACCCCAGAACACTGAAATGCTGAGGGTGACCAAAGGTTCTATTACTTGAGGTTGGTGCACAGGAGAAATACCTGCCAGATATTCTCAAGAGGTCAAAATGGCAAAAAATTTTACTGACAAAGTAAGAAAAAGAAAGAAAAAAGTAAGAAAGTAAGAAAATCAAGGAACTTTGGAAAAGAATTTAATACAACACCCAATTCAACATAAAAACACTTATCATAGCAACTCGAATAGCTTAGCCCATTTAACCTTAGAAACCTTCAAACACTTAAATAGCTGTGGTACACAAAACTCTTTGACAGAAAGCGTATTAGAAGGAGAGGAAAGAGAGAGAGACAGAAGCTCTATAGAAAGACACACACATGACTACCATCTCCTCGGGTCCCAGTGTGGGTGAGACACAGACCCCAGCAGAAGGCAGGGTACAGACCATGGGCTGAGCTCCTGCTCTGTGTTTTAAGCCCCTGGGCCTTCGTGGGCCTCCCTCCAGGTGGGACTTGTGATTGCTCAGGCAATCAGAGCCTGGATCAGCACCAGCCCCCTGTGTGACTGATTGACAGCTCATCCTGAGGTGTCTGGGACATTGATCTCATCCAGCCTCTGACAGTGACCATGGTGACACTGCAGAACCTCATGGAACCATGGGTCAGTTGTGAGAAGGAAAGAAGCAGATCTGAGGACACCATGGAAGCACCATGGATTCACATGGAACCACAGAGACCATTGTGACACTCTGGTGCCTCATGGAATCAGGGTGAACCCTTGTGAAACTCAGGATGCCTATAGAGCAAAGGGTCAAGGATGAAGCTGTGGGGCCCACAGAACCAAGAAGCCATTGTGACACTGAAGGAGAGAGAATTAAAACTGAAGACTTAAAGGTAAAAATACAGGAAGATGCTTTAGCTGGAAGGGGGCTGACAAGATTTTATGAGTGCTTAACATTTACTGTCTTTAGAAGAACAGAGCAAGGCCCTCTATCTTTAAAGGGCCAAGAATGCACAAACAGGGTGGAAGAGCGAGGCCCCTTCCAGATAAGAGGGATTCTTTAGACCCCTGAACCAGAGAAAATCTGTATCAAGGTCTGGAAACCACCAAAGACTAATACACATGTGCAAAAAAGGTGAGATAAAAAGTTCAACAGAGGGGAAGACTGTTTTCTTCGTTCTAAAGACCCCCAGACAACCACCGGAGTGACGAACAAGGAGCAGTGCGGAGTCGCAAAGAGGTGTGGAGCTAATTTTAATATGAAGCTGGGAGAGGCGGGGTTAGGAAACAAATATGTATTGGGTGCATTGTGCAGTCCCAGTTTGTAGAGAATAAAAAGAGAGGTGCAGGTCGCAGAAGGTGTGCATGTTTTTGGAGGAGCTATCCCTCATGCACCTCAGTGGTGAAAAAAATACATACCTATAACTTACTTTGTGGGTTATAAAGTTTTTCCTCACATCAGTTTGGGTGACCCCCACTGCCCCCCTGAGTTTTTGGGGTGCACCTTTTGCCCCACCCAGAGCTGGAGCTGGTGCGGTCTTCACCGACCCCACAGACCAAAGTACCTGGCTGTACCTGTGCTGCATCCTCCCTCGTGGTAGCTCAGGGATTCCTCTCACCCCTGGGAACCTCACCTGGAGTTTTGTGGTACCCTCTGAATATTGGGGCACCCCTTGACAGCCCCCCCGCTGCTGTGGCTCATCTGTGTCCATGTCGACACTTGGGTGCCCCAAGCATGACTTGGACATCCCCAAAAATTACCTGGATACACCTAGATGCCCCCAAAAATACCCTGGATCACATCTAAAATCACCTGGATACATCTGTGTGCCCCTCGGGCACTTGGATCACCCAAAACCCCTGGGGCCCCCCAACACTGGTGTCCCAAAATCTTCATTGCTTTGACAGGGTAGACCTGGGGTCCCTAAATCCCCTTTGACTTCAATGGGGTCCTGATTGTCCCCATTTATCTTTACTAATCCCTCCCAGTGCTCCCAGTAACTCCAGTGCCCCCTCTTATCGTCCCCCAGTGCTCTCATTTTAACCGGTAACCCTTACCACTCAAGCCCAAATAATGGATAGATCTGGTACCCCGAAATCCCCAAGTGACTTCAATGGGGTAGACCTGGTTTCCCTGGATCCCCACTAATTTCAGTGGATAGACTTGATGTCCCAACATTTTTAGTGTTAAAAATCTCAATGTTGGGCTCAGAATTTCCAGATTTTGGGCTGAAAATGGGGATTTTTTGCCTTATGTGGAGGCACAGCTCCAGCATGGACCACAAGTGTGGGATAAGGGATTCGGGATTGACTTCCAGGAATTCATCCAGGACTTCCAAAGCGTCAGCATCGCAATCCTGGAGAGGAAATTCCCAAAATTCAGCCCAACATTTCCCCCAAATTTACTCAATTTTCCCCATTTTAGCTCCAAATTTCCACAAAGCCCTTAATGAGTTTAATGGGTAGACCTGGTTTCCCGAAATCCCTATTGGCTTCAATGGGGTAGACCTGCTGTCCCTCAATCCCTACTGATTTTTGATGAAGTAGACCTGGTACTCCTACATTGCCATTGATTCCATTAGAAATATCTGATGTCTGAAAAATCCCTATCAGGAGATTAATATTACAAGAGATGGGGCAACTAAGAGATGTTTTAAAAGAGGGTTAATTACCTCATGGCATCAGTCTTATAGAAAGGTGAGACATTAACGGTTTTACATCCAACACCAAAGCATCAGAAGCTGTCTAATTCTTAGTTATAATGCCTGATGATAGTTTTTTAGCCAATCACATACTTCTACAAAGTTTGCTACTGTCTTTTTACACCAATCATTAATTGCTTTGCTTTGCTTGGCTTTCTGGCAATACTTAGTTTTTCAGCCAATTATATAACACTTCACAAATCTACACTGATATATCTTAAGGTTCTAACTAGCTTTGTAATAGGCTCTATTGCTAAACTTTAAAATCTTTTACTATCTTACTTAATATTTTGCTTTGCCTACATAATACATATTTCTGTTTGCTTAAAATATATTGCTACTTAAACTATAAATTTATATTCTTGTTTTATGTTTATTTTACTTTTAATGCTGTTATTCTCTAAGCTTTCTCAAAGGTCTTAAGTCAAACCTGGTATCCATTGCTATCTCTGAGCCTGTATGCACCAGGCCCTAAGAGTTCTCCATGCCTGCATTTCCCACAACACCTGTCATCTCTGCCTCCAATTTCCTGCTCTAACTGGAACTTGGGGGCACTTACTCAGTCGTGTCCCTCAGTGGGACCCATGAATGGTAACAGAAACTTTGGAGTTCAATTATGACTGAATTCTTGAGAGGTTTCCTAACAAACCATTGCTCTGCCTTGATTTCCCTCCTGTGTGGTGCAGTTCATTCAGAAGGTTTTCAACTCCAGTTCTGGAGAAATATGTCAAAAAGATTCTTAGAAATATCCATTCCTATTTTAAAGGGTGCATTTTATTCCTATTCTCTTTAGAACAGAGGCGATTGCAGCATTCTGTGATTGATATTTGTGAGAAATGGATTTGTAAAGGATTCTCAAAGCCTGAATGAAAGCTCGCACAGTCTTTAACACCTGTATGCAAACTCTGTGTGCTGACTTAGAAAGGCTGTGGAATAGAGATGACATTGTTGAGAGAGAGATTGAACTAGAAACAAGTTTCAGATGATGGCCTTGCAAAAAGACCAGACGTTTTTGAGAATTAGAACTGTGAAAGATGCATTGTGGCAAGACCATGTGGGGTAAAAGAATAGGTGATTGGTGTTAGAAGTATTAGCAGCATTGTGTGGCAAAAGCTAATAGGCTGAAAAACATGTCTAAGGCATTGTAACCAGGAAATAAGTTGGCTTTCATAGAATGGCATTGAGTTTTACATCTCTTATGTTTCACTCTTCATCGAGACTGATAATGGAATAAAATCTTTTAAAACACCTCTCAGTGTCCCTGGCTCTGGAGAGTTGGGATTTTTCAACAGTGCTGAGTCTCTAGACATCTGTCCCTGAGAGAGTGTTTTAAAAAATTTCTCAAAACTCAAAGTCGTATTCAAACTCGAAAATTTCTTGAAGTTTAATGGATTCCACTGAGGGACACGACTGTGAAAATGTCCCCAGATTCCATTACAGCAGAACAATGGAGGCACTGATGACAGGAGCGGACAAAGGGAAAGGTGTCTCTGATGCTGGGCAAACCTAAAGGTGTTTCAGGATATAGGCCAGATGTTGAAGGAGCACTTTCCCCCAGCTGGTGAGAAACCTTCCCCCTGCCCTAAAGAGGGAGAGTCTGATGGTGCTGCAGTGGAACCCACAAACGTTACAACAGTCCAGGTTCCAGCTGAAAAACAAGGGCAGTCACAGCCAGCAGCAGTCACCCCTGTGGAAACTAGAAAATCTAAAATGAAAACAAGGCACTTAGCTAATGAGGATCAGCAAGGAGGGCCCTTATAAGCAGCAAGAGAGCCAGAGGTTGAGATCATCACCAAGTCCCTCTTGTATGAAAGTCTCCATAATCTGTGAAAAGACATTGCACAGTGGGGCTGTGAGGCTTTTACAACCTGCTTAATTTGGGTATGGGACCTTATGGGAACAGGTGTGCAACTAGATGTTACTGAGGCAAGGAATTTGGAATCTTTGACCCAGGACACAGGTGTGGACCAGATATTCATAAGGGAGCAAGGCCTCCTTTCCCTCTGGGACCAGCTTTGAATGAGCGTGAGAGAGAGGTTTGTCAATAAAGAGAGAATGCAGGAGCATTGCCGTAGAATGCGCTTGAAGACCCTTGAGGAAGGGATCCAGCAGCTGAGAGAAGTGGCAGTACTGGAGGTACTCTTTGGGAGGGGCAGACAGCATGACCATGACCCTGACAAGGTCAGGTGCACAGGGCAGATGTTGTGGAATCTGGCAACCCTGGGGCCATCTCAATATACCACCTTCATTGCAATGATTCATTGTGATAACAACCGAGAGACAGTGGGCTCTGTTGCTAACAAGCTCAGAAATTTTCACAGTATGATGAATGGCCAGATGGTAGCCCATGTCTTTGCCGTGATGAAAAACCTCCAAGACGAGATGTGGGAAATGAGAGAGATGAGAGGTGAGATGAGGGAGATGAGGGTGGAGATGAGGAAAACCAATGCAGCACCAGTGAAGGTCTCAGGCCCAAAATTTAGAGCTCAATGTCCCCAGCTAGGGAGAGAGCTGACCCCACAAGCTGACCTGTGTTTCCTTCTGCGTGACCATGGGGAAAACATAGGAAAATGGGATGGGAAAGCCACTTCTGTCCTGGCAGCACGGGTGCATCAAGTCAGGGAGCAAAACACTAACCAAGAGAGTTCTACTAAAGTGAAGGTAGCCTCAACCTTCCATGACCAAGGTGCCAGATATTACAGAAGGGAAAATGATCTCTCAGATCCCCTGAAAGGAACCTCCCCTGTGCATGCCCAGGAAAGGAATAATAACCAGGGCTAGAAGGGCCCTGCCTCTAGCCAGGGAGAGGCATTGGATAACAGGATCTATTGGATAGTGTGGATCCGATGGCCTGGCACATCAGAGCCACAGAAACATAAAGTGTTAGTTGATACTGGTTCACAATGCACCCTGATACCATCAGAACATGTTTGGGAAGAACCTGTTTCCATTGTTGGGGTGACAGGGGGATCACAGGATTTCACATTACTGGAAGCTGATGTTAGCCTGACAGGGAAGGGGTGGCAGAAACATCCAGTTGTAACTGGCCCAGGGGCAGCGGACATTCTAGGCATAGACTTCCTCAGGAACGGCTTCTACAAAGACCCAAAGGGGTTCAGGTAGGCTTTTGGAATAGCTGCTGTAGCAACAGAGAGCATTAAGCAGTTGAATACCTTGCCTGGACTATCAGAAAACCCATCTGCAGTGGGACTCCTGAAAGTGACAGAGCAACAGGTACCAATTGCCACCTTGACAGTGCACCACTGGCAGTACCGGACAAATCGAGATGCTGTGATCCCCATCCACAAGATGATCCGTGAGCTGGAGAGCCAAGGGGTGGTCAGCAAAGCCCACTCACCCTTCAACAGTCCCATCTGGCCTGTGCCCAAGTCTGATGGAGGTTGGAAATTGACTGTGGACTATTGTGCCTTGAATGAAGTGACTCCACCGCTGAGCGCTGCCATGCTGGACATGCTGGAGCTGCAGTACGAGCTGGAGTCCAAGGCAGCAAGGTGGTATGCCACCATTGACATTGCCAATGCATTTCTCTTCATTCCTTTGACAGGCCTCAGTTTGTTTTCACCTGGAGGGGTGTGCAGTACACATGGAACCGACTGCCCCGGGGGTGGAAACACAGCCCCACCATCTGCCACAGACTGATCCAGGCTGCACTGGAAAAGGGTGAAGCTCCAGAGCATCTGCAATATATCGATGACATCATTGTGTGAGGGAACATGGCAATGGAGGTATTTGAGAAAGGAAAGAAGATCATCCATATTTTGCTGGGAGCCAGTTTTGTCATCAGGAAAAGCAAAGTCAAAGGTCCTGTTCAAGAGACCCAGTTCCTGGGAGTGAAATGGCAAGACGGACGGCGCAGGTCCCCACTGAGGTCATCAATAAGATCACTGCAATGTCTCCACCAACAAGCAAGAAGAAAACACAAGCTTTCCTAGGTGCCATGGGCTTCTGGAGAATGCACATCCGTGAGTACAGCCAGATTGTGAGCCCTCTCTACCTGCTCACCCGCAAGAAGAGAGATTTCCACCGGGGCCCTGAACACCAGCAAGCCTTCACCCAGATCAAGCAGGAGATCGCTCATGCAGTAGCTCTTGGCCCAGTCAGGACGGGACCAGAGGTAAAGAATGTGCTTTTCTCTACAGCTGGGAACCATGGTCTGTCCTGGAGCCTTTGGCAGAAGGTGCCTGGTGAGACCCGAGTCCGACCCCTGGGATTCTGAAAAAGAAGTTACAGGTGGTTTGAAGCCAATTACACTCCCGCAGAGAAGGAAATCCTGGCTGACTATGAAGAAGTTCAAGCTGCCTCAGACGTGATTGGCACGGAGGCATAACTCCTCCTGGCACCCCATCTACCAGAGCTGGGGTGGATGTTTAAAGAAAAGTTTCCCTCTACCCACCATTCCACTGACGCCACATGGAGCAAGTGGATTGCCCTCATTATGCAGCACTCCAGTATTGGAAAATTGAATCACCCTGGGATTTTGGAGATAATTACAAAGTGGCCCGAAGGTGAAAACTTTGGTCTCACCGATGAAGAGGAGAAGGAACAAGTGACCCAGGCTGAAGAAGCCCCACCATACAACCAACTGCCAACAGATGAAACACGCTACGCCCTTTTCACCAACAGTTCCTGTTGCATTGTGGGGATGAACCGGAAGTGGAAAGCAGCCGTATAGATCTGTGCAATGACAGGTTGCACAAGCTACCGAAGGAGAAGGTGGATCAAGTCAACTTGCTGAACTCAAAGCTGTTCAGCTGGCCTTGGACATTGCTGAAAGAGAGAAGTGGCCAAAGCTCTAACTTTATACTGATTCATGGATGGTAACCAATGCTCTGTGGGGTTGGCTGGAAAGATGGAAAAAGGCTAAGTGGCTGTGTAGAGGAAAACCAATCTGGGCAGCTGATGAGGGGAAAGACATTGCCACTTGGATAGAGAAGCTACCCGTGGAAATCTGTCATGTGGATGCCCATGTCTCCAAGAGTAGAGCTAATGAGGAGCACCAAAACAAGCAGGTAGATCAGGCTGCACAGATAAAGGTGTCAAAGACAGATTTAGATTGGCAACACAAGAGAGAGTTGTTCCTGGCTCGATGGACCCACGATGCCACAGGTCATCAGGGCAGAGACACCACCTGTAAGTGGGCACGAGACCGAGGGGTGGATCTAACCATAGACAGTATTTCTCAGGTTATCCATGACTGTGAGACGTGTGCTGCCATCAAACAGGCCAAGCAGGTGAAGCCCCTCTGGTATGGGGGGCGGTGGTCCAAATATAAGTACAGGGAGGCCTGGCAGATTGATTACATCACACTGCCTCAGACCCGCCAAGGCAAGCGCTACGTGCTGACCATGGTGGAAGCCACCACTGGATGGTTGGAGACCTACCCTGTGCCTCACACTACTGCTCAAAACAGTATTTTGGGCCTTGAGAAACAAGTCCTTTGGAGGCATGGTACTCCTGAGATAATCGAGTCAGACAATGGGACTCATTTCAAGAATAGCCTTATAAACACCTGGGCTAGGGAACATGGCATTGAGCGGGTGTACCATATCCCCTACCATGCACCAGCTGCAGGCAAAGTGGAGAGGTACAATGGACTGTTAAAAACTGCCTTGAAAGCATTGGGTCTTTCAAGAATTGGGAGCAGCATCTAGCAAAGGCCACCTGGTTAGTTAACACCAGAGGTTCCACCAACCGAGCAGGCCCTGCCCAGTCTGAGTCCTTGCATACAGTAGATGAACTCCCAGTAGTGCATGTCAGAGGTTTGTTAGGGAAAACAGTTTGGATCAATTCTGCCTCGAATACAGACAAACCCATTTGTGGGATTGTCTTTGCTCAGAGACCAGGTTGCACATGGTGGATAATGCAGAAAGATGGGACAACACGATGTGTGCCTCAGGGAGATCTGATTGATGGGTGAGAATGATATGTAAATATTACTACTGGATGTCACTGTCATTGCCTGTATATAGCTGTATCCTGTATGTGTGTGTGTGTGTACATATATATATATATGTGTGTATGTGTATATGGTGTATGTGTTTATAGAATTAGAATATATATTAGATATAATAGTAAGCTGACGATATGGGGATAAGGGGTGGAATGTCTTGGGGTGACTTTGTGATGCTTGTATCCCCAGATTGCCTTTTGGTGTTGAATATTGAATTCTGCAGCTTTAAGACTGGTTTCAGGAGTGAAGGGGAAGAGAAAGAGGTGCAGAGTTGTTATCAGAGACTGTACTTGCCCCTCCACATGCTACACACAGACCGTGTAGTCTGCAGTGAACGGCAGGAGAGAGCTTTCTTTTTGCTTTTAGTTAGCTTTTCTGGCTAACTGAGGCAAAGGAGTTCCCCCAGACTGTTCTTTTCCTTTTTTCCTGGAATTCTTGGAACCTGCTCTGGACTAAGAACCCAGAGGAGCACCAGGAGCTCACACCTGTGGCCCAGCAGGCCTGGCCTGGGCCATGGCATTTCCCAGCACCGGAGAGACTGAGAACAGCCTGAGTGAGCTGGGCTGTGACCCACAGAGGGGACTGAGAACAGACTGAGTGAGCTGGGCTGTGACCCACAGAGGGACTGAGAACAGCCTGAGTGAGCTGGGCTGTGACCCACAGAGGGACTGAGAACAGATTGAGTGAGCTGGGCTGTGACCCACAGAGGGGACTGAGAACAGACTGAGTGAGCTGGGCTGTGACCCACAGAGGGGACTGAGAACAGATTGAGTGAGCTGGGCTGTGACCCACAGAGGGACTGAGAACAGACTGAGTGAGCTTGAGCTGTGACCCACAGAGAGACTGAGAACAGACTGAGTGAGCTTGAGCTGTGACCTACAGAGGGACTGAGAACAGACTGAGTGAGCTTGAGCTGTGACCTACAGAGAGACTGAGAACAGACTGAGTGAGCTTGAGCTGTGACCCACAGAGGGACTGAGAACAGACTGAGTGAGCTGGGCTGTGACCCACGGAGGGACTGAGAACAGACTGAGTGAGCTGGGCTGTGACCCACAGAGAGACTGAGAACAGACTGAGTGAGCTTGAGCTGTGACCCACAGAGAGACTGAGAACAGACTGAGTGAGCTGGGCTGCAGCGCACAGTAGGGACTCCTCCGAGTTTGTCAACTCCTTCAGAGCAGGGAGAAGTTTTGCTGTTTGCTATTGTTCATTTTTGTGCTGGGAAGTGCTTTGTCAGTTAAATAAACAGTTTTTTCCCACTTCTCTCTGATAGAATATTTTTTCCCCAAGCCAGTTGAGGGCCCTCATTCAGAGGTTTCCTCCCAAATTTGCCCTAAACCAGGACAAGGGTGTATTTTATTAAATTTCTCTTTAGAGTTGATGGCAGCATTCCATGATTGATGTTGATTCAGTGTCTCTTCTGAGGAGGCCTGGCCTGGTCAGAGAAGCTGTGCCTTGAGGTCTGACCCAATGTGGACAACCTTGCTTCACATTCCCCAGCCCCATCCTGTCTCTCCTCACTCACCTGCTTTGCTTGGAGAATTAGCTGCACACAGCCAAAGAGTCTAAAATAGTTTAGGTTGCTACAAAAAAAAAGGCTCCCCATTGAAAACAGACACCCTCCACAAGTGTGTGCCAAGCCCAAGGCACCACCACGACCACTCCAGAGCTGCCCTGGGACAGCTGGAAGGGTGGATCATCATCCCAACCTGCACTGGGCCATTGCAAGGGACTGTGGCCATGGACACTGCACTGACCCCACTGCTGGGTTTGGGTGCCACGGCAATGCTCATCAGTCCAAGTTTCCTTGGAAACCACCCCAAGGACCCATTTCTGCAGTCAGGTTCCATGGCCTACTTGCATGCAGAGCTGTTGTGTCCTCGGCTGCCACAGCACCCTCAGGACAAAGCGGTGCCGGGGCTGTTCCAGGTACAATTGCACTGACGCTCCTTGATGCAGTCAGGGGCCATGGCAGCAGCCACAGAGACCCTTCCTTAGGTTGCTGCCAGGCCAACCAAGGCCTGGAGCCATTGTGATGGCTGCTTGTCATGGAAACCTGCCCTGGGCCCCTTGCTCAGGGCTTGTGTCACTGCCCAGAGCCAGAGGGGATCCCTTGCTGGGGGCTTGTGCCGTGGCCACCTGCCCTGTGCCGCGCTGGCTGCTCAGGCGCAGCGGGACCAGCAGCAAAGCCCAGAGCCAGGGCCAAAGGCCAGGTCAGACAGACAGAAAGGTCAGCTGGCACTGTTTCCATGGCAGCCATCCCTGGGACAGCACACCTGGGTCACCTGTCATGGCACTTGCCATGGAAACCCCTGGGAGGGGCTGATGCCACAGCTGCTGGCACTGAGACACTGCTGGGCTCAGGTGCTGAGCACAGGGCTGAGCACACAGAGATGGTTTTGTTCTTGCTGAGCTTGCACAGAGCCAAGACCTTTCCTGCCCCTCGTCCAGCCATGCTGGGGAGGGGCTGGGGGTGCAGGGGAGGTTGGGAGAGGACATAGCCAGGACAGGTGACCCCAACTGACCCCGGGATATCCGAGGCCATGGCACATCATGCTCAGTGTATAAAGTGGGGAAAGGAGGCAGGAACTGAGGGGACATTTGGAGTGATGCTGTTTGTCTTCCAAGCTAACAAGCAGGATGAGTCTTAGTTTCACCAGTGGGCAGGGTCAGCACCAAAGACACAGACACCAACTGAAGGAATTGCATAATTTATATAATACAAAACTGCAAAGAATCACACAAGGAGAAGCTCAGCAAAGCACATAATTGTTAGCAAATTATTACAAAAGGAGAAGCTCAGTAATGCACCTAATCATTACTACCAAAAATTGCCCATAATGATTTAGAAAGATCCATCACCAGTTATGCCCAGACTTTACCATCACCCAGGTGCACACATCAGCTCGGGGAAGCTGTCACAGCCAAGGACTGCAGAGCCACTCCCAGACACTGGGAATTCCTGCAGGTGCCTCCAGCCACAGCTGAGGCTTCCAAACCCGCTGCAAAGAGGGCCCAGCTTTGACAGTGCTGAATGAACAATCTGACATCACTTCTAGTGCAGGAACATTGGTTTAACTCTCCTGTTTGGTTTCTCCCAAAGCCTGGCCAGGGCTCAAGGAGGAACCAAGGGAGTTGACTTTGACCAAATACCCCCAAACAAAGACAGATGGGATCTTGTTTGGTTTCTAAACACAGAAAAGTAAATGAATGTTTCACCAATGCAGAGATACACAGATCATATGGCTAAAAATGCCTCATTAGTGAGCAGGTAACAATATAACATTTGGTTGGAAGGTTCATCTAGAGGTCAGCTTTAGGCTCAGGGCCTGGTGTTCAGGCCTTGGTACTTCAATCAGTGCTTTGACCAAGGCATGAACTACAACCTTCATAACAATTCTTTCAATACTTGAGTCTTAGATTTAGGTGTGAGGCATAAAGACATTGCCTCTTGTTCTTCAGTTAAGTGCTGTTAAAGATCATCACTCAGAGCTGTAAGTCACATTCCTTCTAAAACATGCCTAATTAGTTGTATTCTCTCTTGTTTATCAAATCCCCACTTTTTCTTGAGACTGTGCCTCTTTTTAGACAAGTCTCAATACTCTGTTTCCCAGCACAAAGTGTCACAACAACTCTAACACAGAATCATAACACACCAAGTGCTCACACTGCAATGATTGCAGTGACTGCCACAAATGCGTTTCACAGCAGCCTCCAATTTGGCAGCCATGAAGCCAATCTCACCAAGAAGAATTTTCTTCTTTCTGCTACTCTTCTACTGCTCTTTCTATCAGGGCGATTCCTGACTGTTGGACTTCAAACTCATCACTGGCAGAAGTGCAACATTCCTGTCCCATGATAGCCCAGGCTCCTCCTTGGCCAGCAAGCAGATAATCCAAAACCATGGAGTTCTGTAGAGCCCCATTTGTGTTTGCTGGAGCTCATAGGATGTGCTATTGGATATTTTCACAGTATAATTTTCTACTTCTTCTAATAATCAATGCAGCTCATTAATGTGAACTCCACAGGACGAGGCAGTGCACATGGGGCACAGGGTGAACCAGAGTCTTTGGCTTTCTGAGACCAAAGGCACTCTTTAGGGGGAAAATGTTCTCTCAGCCCTAACTCTTCCTGGTGGTTGTTGCTGAAGTACCCTCAAGGGAGGCATCACCATTGCCTGAAAACAGGACCCAAGCCATCTTTTAGGAAGCCATTTACAGGCATTGTTTCTGCACATCCAGCAGGTCCCATTCCCAGTACCAAAGGTCTGATTTCTCATTTCCCACTGTGGGCTGCTGATGGATCCAGGGCTCCTTCCTGTGCTCCTGTTGTGTCCCCAGTGCCTTTGGGCCAGAGGAGTTTCACAGTGGCCCTGCAGCTGGGAGTGCTGTAACACTGACCCTGACCAGCTCCAGCACCCTGAGTTCTATTGACATTGGGAGTGATGGTAAAGCACAGAAATTCTTTCACATTGTGGCCTCTAACTCTAACAGGGTTCAGTTTCTACTGAAGAGAAATCTTAGTGAATCCAGTAAAACTGATAACTGTATTCCTTTGTTCCACAGCACAGTTTTCTGTAACTGTCCCTGCACTGACTCTGTTATGAGTCAGAGCCCACTGACAGAGGTCTGCCACCCCACAGGGAAGCCCCACTCCTCCCAACCCTCCCAGTTGAGAACATACCCAGCAATTAGCTACATTGAGTATTTTGGCTACTTCACTCTTTAAATTTTCATAATAATTTCATGACTAATCCTTGGTGAAACTCTAGAGGCGTTTTTGGTGAACAAGACTGGCTGACTCTCAAGATAGAATTTACAGACATAAGCAGTACTTTTAGGGACAAGGTTACTCATTCTTTTTCCTCAATCTCATCCAGGTTAGGAGCAATATTTCCATTGTCCATGGAGCTGGTGCCTTTTTAATTCCAGAATAATGTCCCCAAGGTCCTTTGCTGTTCAGCTGTACCACGCTGTCTGTGGGTGACAAGGCTTGGTGGGTCCTTTCCCCTCCTGCTGGAGAGGTGCCAGGTCCCAGTCCCTGAGGAGCCCCCAGGCTCTTGGTTGGAATTCATGTGGAAGTCCCTCAGTGTCACATCAGCCTTCACATGGACCCCGTGGATCAGAGCATTTTCCAAAGACATGTTAGGGCAAACAAGGAGATTTGATCTGGCAGGACCTGTAAAACAATATCCCATAACATCCACTTGTTCTCACATAGACACTCAGCTGCAGGGACATATTCCCATCGCTCCTGGCCAGGTTTCAGGGTTCAAACAGTGCTGTCTTTCCCCAGAGCTGTTCCTTCAGCTGGCTCAGGAGGGCCATTTGGCCTCTGCACCCACATTTTGCCTCCATTATTAGGGCTCCCGGATCCAAACGCTTTATCTCCACAAAAAGTGGTGATTTGAGGTGGGTCTCCTTTTCTCACTACTGTTTTTAAAACTTAAATATCAATAATTGTGCTATTGTGTCATAGGGCTAAATAATCCAATCTTGTTCACTATTGTGTAAAAGGATTACTTTGATTTCTCCTTGACAATCTGCATCAATTACTTTTTCCGTGACATGAACACTTTGCAAAGCCAAGCTCCAGTGAGCAGTTCCCCAACCAAAGTGTCCTGGAGTAATCGGAATTCCTCTTTCTGGTATTGAAATCTCTCCTTTTCTTCTGATTCATCCTAATGCATCCAAGTCCACCTCTGCAGCCTCTGGGGGCCCTGTCAGGGGCCATGGCACGCAGAACAATTTCCCAGCAAGTCCAAGTCTCACTGGCCATGGCTGTATTTGCAAACTGGGTGCAGCCATGCACATCCAGGGGCTTTCCATTTCCCTGTGGGCCCATTGTTAAGGGTATGGAGCACATCTGGGTGATGGGTTTTCCATCAGGACAGGCTCTCATCTCTTCATTTTTTCAACTGTTCTTTTAACAAACATTCATCTGTTCAAACAATCCTGCAGTTTGTGGATAGTCTGGTATATGAAAAACCCAGCAATTTTAATCACCATGATTTCCACAGTAACAGATAACACATTCCACATCACAGTATCAGCAAACCCCATTAAAACAGCCCATTTCATCCCTTCCTATTATTCATTATAAATAATCTCACAAAGTTTACCATGACCTTTATATCCTTGTTAATGCTTTTCTGTAGGGTATTTAGTGTTACATCCCTGAGCAACCAAAGCTAACACATCAGTATTGTCAGCATTATTTCACATTATTATTATTATTATTTACTTTATCTACAAAGATAAACATTATTTGATTATATTTGATACATTTATAAATATAAATATAAATATAAATATAAATATAAATATAAATATAAATATAAATATAAATATAAATATAAATATAAATATAAATATATATATATATATATATATAAATATATATAATATCATTATTATTTCACTAGTACAAAGAAATTCAAACCCAAGATTAAAAATTCTTCTGTGGCTCCATGTGGGAGCGTTCCAACAAAACTTGTTCCTTCGGTTGGTGCTGTGTCAAATATGCTGTTAACAAAATCCATTCTCATCATCCCAAACCCGTAAGTTCTCTTCCTTTTTCCATATGCAATTTTTGGATGCATTTTAAGACATCCAGTAGTTCAGCCTCTTTTAACTGACTGCTCCACTGCTCACACAGTGCTCTGACCTCAGCCCACTGCAGAGACAGCGAACTCTAGGGAAGAATTCCTGCATCCAGGAATTTTGGATGGGCCTGATGCCTTACATTTACATTTAAAAAGTGACATTTTGTTGTGATCCAGCCAGACAATGCCACTTTGGTTTTACCAGTGGGCAAGGTCAGCACCAAAGACACAGACACCAACTGAAGGAATCAGTGTAATTTTCTGAAGTTCAAAGCAGCAAAGAATCACAAAAGGAGAAGCTCAGCAATGCACCCAATCACTACCAAAAATTGCCCACAGTGATTTAGGAAGATCCATCATCAGTTACCCCCAGACTTTACCATCACATCAGCTGGGGGAAGCTGTCACAGCCAAGGACTGCAGAGCCACTCCCAGACACTGGGAATTCCTGCAGGTGCCTCCAGCCACAGCTGAGGCTTCCAATCCTGCTGTGAGTGGGCCCAGCTCTGACAGTGCTGAATAAACAAACTGACAGCACTGCTAGTGCAGGAACATCTGGTTTCATTCTCCTCTGGGCTCCTCCCAAAGCCTGGCCAGGGCTCAAGGAGGAACCAAGTGAGTTGACTTTGACCATACACTCCCAAACAAGGCATGTTGGATTCCACGGCCCTGCTCAGCTTCTAAATACAGAAAGGTCAATCCATGTTTCACTAATAAGTGCACACATCTATCAGAGTGCTAATGACCATGCATATGTCGTTAATGAGTGGATACAAAGATAACCTTTAGTTGGAAGGTTCATCCAGAGGTCACCTTTGGCTCAGGGCCTCTTGTCCAGGCCTTGGTACTTCAGGGATGTGATCTAGTGGTGGGCTTGACAGTGCTGGGTGAACAGCAGGACTTTCCCAAAGAAAAGATTCTGTAATTCCAGGATTCCATCTGCTGGGCTCAGTTAGGTCCATGTTGGCAGCACCACTTAGGTCAAAAAGCTCCCTCTTGCTCAGCTCTTGTGGCCTAAGGCTGCAGCTCTTTTAGCTCCTGGTGCTAAGCTGCTCATGCTGGACGAGACGACTGAGAGAGAAGAATACAGTTCATCCAATTCCTTCTGGGACACTGAGAGGGGAGGGTGTGGAACCAGGAGCATTGTTTGGTGTCACCTCCTCTCTGCCCTTCACACCTTTCAGCACTTTGAACCAGCCAAGAGCTTTCTCCAAGGGTGCAATGAAGCAGCTGTTCCTGCTTCCAGCTCTGGCTCTTCCCAGTCTCTGACCTTGACTGGTTTTGTCCCTCTTGCTGTGCCCTCTGTTCCCCCTGTGCTCAGTGGCTGCTTCCCAGGACTGTGAAACTGGCACAGATTAAGGGCTCCAGCCCCTCCTTTCTCTGTCCTTGGAGCTGCCTGCTCACAGCAGCCTTTTCCATCTGGAAGCTCCACGTGAACAGGGAGTCCCCACCTTTGTTCCCTGCACAACCTCCAGGAGCCCAGAGCTGCCATCTCAAGTCCCTGCTGGCACTGGAGGCTCCCAGGTGCCCCAGGCTGCTGTGACACCACTGCACATGGGAGGGAACAGTGGCAGGGGCTGTGCTGAAAGTCAGGTCCATTATGTGCTGCTGCTGCTGCTGCTGTGGGGGTCATTTGTCCAGCCCTGCCCCAGAGTCAGGGATCAGATCCAGGCACTGCTGCTGCTTCCTTGGGTTCAGCCACAGTTTGGGTGTTGCTGTCAGTGCCAGCAGAAGCAGTGGCTGGAGCAGCTGGTGCTGACAGTGCCCCAGGCCCCAGGGCCAGAGGGGTCCCTGGGCTGGGAGGGAGTTGTCCCCTGTTCTCCTTCTGCCCCACACAGAGCTGGGCTGGGCACAAGTGGGGCAGCACAGCAAACAAGGAGGCTGCGAGTCTCTTCCAGCCCTGTCTGCTCAGAGTTTGGCCCTTGGAGCTCCAGGGGGACAAAGACAGCTGCTCCAGGTCCCTCTGTGTGTCCCTGTGTTCAGCAGTGCTGCTCCATCAGTCTGTGTCCAGCAACGGGGAAAAGCCTCAGCCCTGCAGGGCCAGGAGCTGCCGGGCTCTGCCTAAGCAGCTCAGCCAGCAGGAAGGAGCTGATCCACACGGGAACCAGGAGCCAAGGACACTCTTTTTTATGGCATGTTTTCTGGTTTAAGGAAAAGAAAAAATAAAAGGAAAAAGCACAGGAAAAATGTGAAAGATAAAAACAAAATGAAGGTGTTACTGAAAAATAGTTCATACCTTTGGATAAAGGGGTAACTGATTTTTTTAAAACAAGAACTAAGTTATTTACTTTGTAAATGTGCTGACGGCATGGGTCCATCTTACTGACCCCAGCAGACTTTTTAAAACAATTTTGGGGTTTATTTCCAATATTGTTATTGTAAATTGTGGTTGAAGTAAGAGGAAATTGCTTTGTGCCCTGCCAGCTTCAAGCAGGACTGGGAATCTAAACTCTGTCAACCCCCAAATCCTTTAGAAGATGCCCTTCCTTCTCACCCTTCAAATGAAGTGCACATTTCCTTTAAATTGTCAGTGGTTTCTTAAAGATGGAAAGTCCCACTTACAGCTTTTGCTCTGGTTTGGAAGTGCAGAAGGGCAATTCTCCACCCATCAGCTCCAGGCTGCACTGCCTTAGGAACACAGCCCGCTCGCCAGGTTTTGTCCACTCGTGGCACTTCTAGAGGAGAAAGAAAGTGCAACTGCACAATTCCAGCCAAGAAGGAACGAAGAGTGGGACAGACAAAACATCCTGTGGAGATCCAGGGGTTCAGCTGGGACCATGGAGAGTTTGGGTTCTTGCCAATTGGGTGTGTGTCCCTAACTGCAATCTCTTGGCCTGCAGGAGCGTCTCCCTCACCTGCAAAAGCAGAAAGCTCAGGCGGTGTGCTCGGAACGGGCTCGTCTGATGCAAAGCTGTCAGAGCCCAGTGAGGGCAGAGCCCTGTGCCCAGGGCTGAGCCCAGCACAGCCCAGAGTCCCTCAGCATCCGCAGAGCCCAGCTCTAAGGAGAGAAACCAGAACCCACCCGTCAGCTGAAGGCTCCTGTCCCCCTTGTCCCAACCCCCCCAGTGCCCAGGCCATGCTGGCTGTGCCCAGAGCTGGGCACAAACCTCCCACCACTGCTGCCTTTGGGAGCAGAGCAGGAGTGCAGTACGTGTGCCCAGCCTGCAGCCAGCCATGGCACATCCAGCCCCTCAGCAGCTGCCCAGAGCCAAAGAGCAGCTTGGCAGCCCACTGAAGAATTTGTTGCATCCACTCAGCAAAGGGGGAAACCTTTGGTGCCCAGCCAGGCCGTGCCATGCCCAGATCTGGGAGCATTCCCCTGGCTGGGGACTCACCTGCAAATTGGGTATGGAGCATGTCATTAAAGAAAGTGCCAGAATCAAAGTCGATCATCTCCAGCTGCCAGTGGCCAGGTCGAGGAAGAGGTTGTCATCCTTGAGGTTGTCCTTGTAGAAGCCCCACCTGGTACAGCTTCTCCAGGGGCTGCTTCTCCTTCCCTGGGAGCCAGACCAGGCTGTCAGTGCTCTGCCCAGGGACTCAGCCATCACTGAAGCAGGACAAGTAAAACCAGGTTGGATGGTGGCCACCAGTGCTTGCAAGACCAGCTCAGCTCCAGAACAGATGCTCCCATCTGATGACCCCTGCTCCGTGGTACAGGCAGGACGAAGAAGTCTGGGTTTCTTTGCTTCTTATCACCAAGAGATGTGTGGAGCTGTTTAATCCAGGCTCCTAAATCAAATGGTGCCTGTGAATCTCTTCCATTTTCTAGGGCAGATGAACATCCTGCAGCCAAGGGTCATAGAAGAGATCTTCCACAGATGGCCTGTCCGAGGAGCGCATGGATAAACACCAACTGATAATATCTTGGCACTCTGGGGAGAGAAACCATAAATCACTAGGCAGTCGGAGAAGAATCCTGTTTGGTTTGCCCCACCATTCCTGTGCCTGGGCTCTGCTGGATGCTCTCAGAGCTGTGCCTAAACTTTCCAGTCAATTCCCTGTTTTGGAGGAGAGCAGGACATGTGCCACCTCCTCAGCAGCTGCCAGAGCAGGATGCTCACGAGCCCACTGCTGTCTCCCAGCACTGGTATTCCCCGTGCCCAGAGATGAGGATCCACCTTGAGAGAGCCGTTGTGGGAACTTGAGCTTGCCCCGCATGAAGCTCCGGCCCTTCTTGAACGGGTGCTTCCCGCAGACCATCTGGTACAGCAGGATACCCAGGGACCAGATCGTTGCTGCCTCGCCGTGGTAGCGTTTATGGTAGGTCCATTCTGGGGGGCTGTAGGATGGTGTTCCTATGGAATACAGATGGAGCTCATCAGGGGGATGCTGCTGCTCCCAGAGCAGTGTTTGGCAGGGCTGGCAGCTGGCCCCCCTCTGACCCCCACCCAAAAGCAACTTGGCTGCAGAAGCAATGCCATGGCCTGCAGCAAAGGGGGGAATCCCTGGTGCCACAGCCAGGCTGGGCCATGAGATTTCCAGGAGCATACCCCAAGCTCGGCTCACCTGCAAACTGGGTGTAGACTGTGTCCTGGAGGAAGGTGCCACAGCCAAAGTCAATCAGTTTGAGCTGCCCGCTGTCCAGGTCGATGATTATGTTGGCCGGTTTGATGTCTCTGTGCAGGACCCCGCAGCTGCTGCAGTGCCGCACGGCCTCCAGCACCTGGCGGAACAGCCCCCGCGCCTCCTCCTCCGGCAGGAACCTCCGAGCCACGATGAAATCAGAGAGGTCCTGACATCGCTCCGGACGCTCCAGCACCAACAAGAAGCAGCTGGGAAGCTCAAACCACTCCAGCAGCTGAATGACTCCACGGAAGCCAGTGGACACCTTGTCCAGCAGCACGATCTCCAGGGGCGCACGGGCGCCGTTGGGCTGCGCGAGGAGCACGATGCCGTCAGCGGGGCTGAGGCCGTGCCAGGGCTCTGGGACTCCTCAGCCAGCCCGGGATGCTCTGCACCCCCCGCTCACCCCACGCCCGCTCTCCCTGCAGGGCTCCCGGCGGCTCCCACCCTGCCGGGCCCCGGCTCCTCCCCGCCCGGCACGGCCCGGCTTCTGCCGCTGGCCCCGCTCACTCACCAGCTCGCCCCAGTGCCGGATGCGATCCCGCGGCACGCGCTTGATGGCCACCTGCGAGCAAGGGGCAGCAGCGGGCTGAGCTCGCCGCCCGGCACGCCGCGCTCCAACCTCCCCTTCCTCGTCTTCTTCTTCTTCTTCTTCTTCCTCCTCCTCCTCCCTCCTCCGCCCTCTTCCTCCTCCTGTTCCTTCTCCTCCTCCTCCTCCTCCACCCCCGCCACTCACCGGGGCGCCGTCCGCGAGCCGGGTGCCCGAGAAGACGCTGCCGAAGCCGCCGCTGCCCAGCAGAGAACCCATCCGGTACCGCTCCTGCAACGCCTCCTGCGACTTCCCTGCGGGCGACACGCGGCTGTCAGCGCCGGGCCCGGGGCCAGACACGGTCCCCGACCGCCCCCCGAGCGTCCTGGGCCGGGCATCCCCACCCGCCCCGGGCCCCGGCGGAGCTCGGGCCGGGGGAGCCGCAGCGGGGGCGGCGGGAGCGGCCGCGCCGCGTGTGCCCTCCGCGGGCCCCGGGAGGAGCCGGGGCCGGAGCCGGGGCTTGAGCCCGCGATGGGGCCGGGGCTGGGGCTGGGGCTGGGGCCGGGGCCGGGACAAGCGGAGCCAAAGAGAGGCTATTCCGCCCCAGCCCCAGGCACTGATGCCTAGCCAACAGCGCCATAGCCAGGACAGTGAGAGCCGGGCGGAGGCGAGACCGCGGCGGGACGGGCGGGGCCGGGGGCGGGGACGGGGACGGGACAGGGGCAGGGGCAGCACCGCCCGGGGCCGGGGGCGGGTTCGGAGCATGGCCCGGCAGGGGAAGAGGGGGAGAGGGGGAGAGGGGGAGAGAGTCCGTGAAAGGGACACCGGGGAAGAGGGTGCGGGACTGCGGGAGAGGAGGAACAAGAGATCGAGAGGGTCTGTAGACTCGCTGCTGCTGCTGCTGCTGCTGCTGCTGCTGCTGCTGCTGCCGCTGCTGCTGCCGCCGCTGCCGCCGCTGCTGCTGCCGCCGCTGCAACTGAACACCGGGGCCGTTTGTCCGTGTGTTCGCTTGTCCGTGTGTTCGCTTGTCCGCGTGTCCGTTCCACGCTCGCCCCACACGCCCCATGGCCGAGCCCCGCGCGTCCCAGGGACAGCCCCTGACTCTGTCCCAACACGAGAACTTTGCCCTGTTGAGCCAAGGCCCAGAGTCCTGACTCCCGCACGGTGACACAGGAATCCCCTGGGTCCCTGCTGTGCATTGGCCCTGCTGAGGCTCAGACACTGCTGGGGCTCATTCCCTGCCTGGAGGATTCCTGCCCCAGCCAAGCACTGCACTTATGTCTCCAGCATTGCTTTCCAACAAAACCAGGGGAAGGCAAAGTGTTTGTAGCTAAAACTCACAAGTCATCGATCTTAGAGGTGAGATCCATTTGGGATTAATGGCATGGAGAAGCAGTGCAACACTAAAACACTAGAAAAAGGAAGCATAGAAATAAACACATGAAAACATCTTGGATTGTTTCTTTCCATTTTCATTTCACTTCTGGAGAGCTGTTTCAGTTTTCCAAGAATCTTCTCCACAGTCCTGTCTGCTCTTTTCAAGAACCTTTCATGGAGAATGAGGTCGAGCTTCTGTCACAAGTTGTGCCACCAACTGCAGCTTCTCTTGGCTTTCCACACTGTGCATGCAGCACAAGTTCTGCAGCAAAGCAGGACAAATGTTTGGAGAACTTTACAACTTATCCTTTCTTTTCCTTGTGGTCTGGGGAGTTGTGCCATTGGTAAGGTTTTGATTGTGATTGTTCCAAGCTTGGAAAACAGGAGATGGTACCAGGAATTGTTAGGGAATGCAACCCTGACTGAACTCAGAGAAAGAATCTCCAGAGCCTGCAGCTGGAAGTGGAGAGTTGTGTGATAATGATCTCCGTGGACACCTGCAAAGTAACTTAGACTGTGAAAATGGGCTGACAGACGCAGTTTGTTTCTGTGTTCAGTTTAGATCATTCTACATCTCTTGCACTGGTATAAATCAAGAGCACAATCCATTCATGATAAGCACTAGACCAAGCTGGACTGCCCAGAGTAGACGACAAAAAGAATCCAAAAAGGGGAAATGCAGGTGAACTTTGTGAACTTGGTGAACATTGTCTGCAAGAAGGGTATTTTTTTCTAATAATTTCTAGTCCATTCCTTTTATCCTTCTGACAAGGCCATTTGCATCCCAGATTCCTCATCAAAGGAGAACCCTGAGCTTGTGGAACTGTGTGTCCCTGTTCCTCTGCAGGGACACTCAGAGTGAGACAGGAAGCAATTTTGAAGCAATTGTATTAAAACAAAACTAGTTATTAAGTAGAGATTGATATCATTCACCCAAACCAAAAACTTTGGCTCAGCCTGGAGCAGTGTCCTTGAGGGGTGTCCCCACTCCAGGGAGGAAGGCCCACACCCTCCAAGGAGGGAAATGTCAGGACACGCTGCTGTTACAATCTGGGACGGGGCTTTTCCAGTCTCAAGTGCTGCCCTGTCAGTCAGATGTGCCCAGGCTGTGCCAGCTGAGCAGCTCTGCAGAAGTTCTCAGTGGTGGCACTTGGTTGTTCCTTTCTCTGGGGATTTTCCCAGCTCTGCCACAGCTTCAGCTCCCTCTCAGGATGTAGAACTTTGGGATGGAGGAGTCAGGCTGGTTTCAGCATTATTCACCCCAAAAGCAGTGTGACCCTCCCCCCCTCCTTCATTTCCCCCTCGGGGCTTTGCAAACAGAGCCTTGTTGGAGTTGTTTGAGCCCATTCCAGGCAGAGCCTCCTGCTCCAGCGGGAACTGCCTTTCCTGTGCCATGGCCAGGCCAGGTCCTGCTGCAGAAAAAGCCCCAGTCAGCCCCAACACAGGAAAGGGCTCGGGCACAAGTGCAGACTGGCATGGTGGGAGCTGTGCCTTTTCCACCTAAACCCAGCTTTTCCCTCCTAAACCTGGCTTTTCCCACCTAAACCCAGTTTTTCCCACCTAAACTCAGGTTTTCCCAGCACTGACTCTAGGAAATCACGCGTGCTAAGGACCTGAAGTCCCGGACATAGCACCGAAGCAGAGACACAAAACTTCCTGCAGAGCCCAAGCCCCAAACCCTGTGGCTGCTTTGGCCCCTCCCAACCTGGAGAACACCCCAAGACCACCCGGAGCACAGGGATGGGGGACAAGGACACCCCAAGTTTCTCAGAGCCCCAGGATGGAGGTGGGGGCTGAGGACACCAAGGCCCCCAAGCCTGGGGATGTTCAAGGAGATGCTGCAGGGGGCCCCTAATCCCAGCAGGTTCCCCCTGAGTTCAAACCCCCACATGGCTCTCCCTGAATTTTCCTGACCAGCGGTTATTGACTGAGGTTTTCCTGCTTTTCCTTTGTTTCCAGGAAAGGTTTCTGTCCATTTTTGGGTGTAGCCCCTGGTGGGGCTTTGTCTGTCCGACATGTACCTGAAGGCCCTTCAATAAATGCAACTGCTTTTTATTCCCTTAATTTTGTCTGGCCTCTGTTTTTAGGTAGCCCTGGAAAAGGCATCAGGTCAATAAAATGCTTAGTTTTTAAAAACCCACTGGCCTATGGAACTGCACGATGCTTTTTCTGTAGGAAGAACTGGAAAGCAACCAGCCCAGTTGTGCCAACTTTTACCAGCTCAGGTGTGACTTTGAGGTTGCCAACCACCAGGGACCACCAAAGAGGACCAGGACAAAAGAACATGTGCAGAAAGGGAAGAGAAAACATGATATTGATTTGGGGGGAAAGGATTATCATACGTAAGTTTATTCCAGGAAAATTGGTGAATATGTATATAGAATAGAGTATAGAAACAGAAGCATTTTCTATTATCAGTGAGTGAGCTTGGTGGAGTTTTGCCCTGCATATCCAGCCAAATAAAGAACATCTGCTTTCTACAGGAAAAACTCTCTATGGGAGACAATTCCTCAAATATAGAACTGAAATGCACAAGGAAGAAAATGCTCACAAAACGGCACCAAATTGTTTCCGAGCCACCAAATCCCTGAAATGTAACCAGACAATTTAACTTAAACAGCAGAATGTGACAGACTCCTTATCTTTGCTTTGCAAAGAACAACAAGTACAGTGTGTCCACTTAAGACAATTCCCTCTGGAATAACACATTCCTCAACTTCCCCTGAAGCTGGGATTTTGTACTAAATACAGACATGATTAAGACTTTTTTTTCCAACCTGACTATCATGGCAGCTCACTTGTGCCCTGTGTGTCCCACCTTAAAGAGCTTTTGAACAGATTGTTTTATCTGCAATGACTTTGTGCGTGTAATCAGGAAATATTTTTAATTGTTCTTTTAACCATTACTGCCCTCAGAGTGGGTTTGCCTGAGGAGATTAGGAGCTCAGACATGCAGGTGTGAGCAGGTTGCTTCCCCTGGAGAAGTCAGAGCAAACACAGAGCTCACATCTGGGATTTGAGGGATCCCAGCTGGCTGGACGCTGGCAAATGTCCCAACTGGCAAGGAGGACAAGAAGGAGGGACTCAGACACTCCAGGCCAGTCAGTCTCACTTAGATACCCAATAAAATAATGGAAAAGGATATTCTGGGAAGTATTGAAATATACCTGGAGGACAATACAGGCATCAGTCAGAGTCAGCACGGCTTCATGAGGGGAAGGTCCTGCTTGTGAAGTCTGATTTCCTTCTATGACAGGGTAAAAACCACTCGGTTGATGCAGGAAAGCCAGCAGATGGAATCTTTCTCGATTTCAGCAAAGCTTTTGGTACTGAGTCTCCCAGAATGCTTCTGGACAAAGTGTCCAGCACACAGCTGGATAAACACATTGTGGGATGGGTGAGCAGCTGGCTCGGGGTCAGGCACCGAGGGTGGCAGTGACTGGGGTGACACCACGCTGGCAGTGGTCACCAGTGGGTTCTGCAGGGCCCCATTGTCAGCCCTGTCAGCCCCCACCCCGCTTCAACATCCTCCTTAACGACCTGAACACAGGACTTGAAGAGATAATCAGTAAATTTACTGATGACACTAAACTGGGAGGAGCTGTCACCTGCCTGGAGGGCAGAGAGGCTCTGCAGAGAGACCTCACAACTAGAGATGGGCAATCACCAACTGTGTGGAGTTCAACAAGGGCAGTGTCAGATTCTGCCCCTGGGATGGGGCACCTCTGCCTTGGTGTATGGACCGGGAAGGAGAGGCTGGAGAGCAGCTGCAGGGAGACACCTGGGGGTCCTGGCCAAGGGCAAGTTGAACATGAGTCAGCAGTGCCCTGGCAGTCCAAAGTGCCACCGTGTCCTGGGCCAGCAGGCCCAGCATCAGCAGCCGGGCCAGGGAGGGGATTGTCACACTGTGCTCTTCACTGGGGTGGCCTCACCTTGAGTGACAGCACAACATAGAAAAGACATAAAGCCATTGCACAGTGTCCAGAGGAGGTCACAAGGATGGGGAAGGGTCTGCAGGGGCTCTGTGAGGAACAGCTGAGGACACTTGGTTTGTTCAGCTGGAGAGGAGGAGACTCAGGTCTCACTTCCTGAGCTCTTCAACATCTTCCCAAGGGGCAGTGCAGGGGCCAGTACTAATCTCTTCACTCTCATGAGCAGGGTGTTGCCTGGTGGCCTGGTCCAAGTCCAGCACGGTGGCCCTATACGCAGGGTCACTCGGTCCATCAGCTCCAGGACACCAATGTGGTGGACAGCAAATGGCATTTATTGAGGGGTTGCAAGGGTCTTATAGCCTAGGTAGTAGGGGTCATTTCCTCTAGGCTCTCGTCCGCCTGTGAGCTCTGGTCTGGAGCAGAGGATCTCTGAGGGGGAGGGGGGTTCCTATCTACCCGTACATCCCGATTTCTTCCGCACGCTTTTCCCTAACTCTCACCAGTTCTGTTAGTAATTTTAACAACTGCTGTTGTTTCTGCTTGTACAGTTAGATATATTAGTACAAGAGCTGTTATTCCTACCCCCTTATCTCTGCCTCAGAGTCCTTAATTCAAACGTTTATAATATTTGGGGGGAAGTAGAATTCAGGTCTCTGTTTCAAAGGAAAACTTCTGCCTTTCTTGGCAGACACCTGTCCTTCAAACCAGGACAGGGGTGATGACGCCATTGATGTGCCTCATGGCACCCATCACATCCCACCAATGCCATTCCATGCCCCCTACCAGGTGACGGCCATCCCCACCTTTGGACACAGCATCCCTCATCCCTCCCTTACCTCACCCTCATCCCACCCTCATCCCCCACCCCTCATCAATCACATGCCCTCATCCCACACCACACAATGACCCCCAGCACCACGGGGTCACTGTCCTGAGTGAAGGAGGACTCTCTGTCTCCAGGTGCCACCATGCAGACTCCCTCGTCCCCCCACTCTGGGTGCCAGCCCCCCCCCCCGCCTCAGCCCTGTCTGTGTCCCCGCAGTGCCCGTGGCCAATGCCACCATCACCCCCGGTCCCCCGGCACTCCAGGTGCGCCCAGGTGACCCCGTGACCCTGCGCTGCTCGGTGCAGGTGGGCTCAGCCCCTGTCACCTTCACCTGGCTGCACAACGGGCACGAGGTGGCCCAGGGTCCCCTCCTGGAGCTTGGGGACATCGATGTGGGACATTCGGGCACCTACCAGTGCGTGGCCACCAACCAGCTGGGACAGGACGGGCACCACGTGTTCCGGGCACTCAGCCCAGAGCTGGCCCTGGAGGTGACACCACAGGGAACCACTGGACACCACTGGAACACAGGTGGGGTCACACGGGGTCACCGGAGTGTTCATGACCCCCGGGGTTAAGTGACCCTGCTGTGTCCCCCTCTGTCCCCAGTAGTGGCTGTGAATGTCGGCAGGACCCTCCTGTACCTGCTCCTGCTCCTGGCTGTCATCGGGGGCTGTCACTGGTGGCACCGCCGGGGTGGGTGACAATGGGGGGGCATGGGGGTCCTGGAGGGAGGGGAAGCCCTAGAATGGGGACAGAGATCAGGCAGCACCCAGGGCCCCTGGGCTGGGGGAAACTGAGCCCACAGTGACCTCGGCCGGGGGTCCTGGGGATCATGGGTGGAATTTGGCGAGTCTTGATGGGCTCCATGGGAATCCCAGGGTGCACTTTGAGGAACATTGGGGTGACACTGGGAGCTCCTGCAGCATTTGGGGAGTTCATGGAGGGCTGTGCAAGCATGTTGAATGGATCTTGTTTGGATCCTGGGGGAGTGTCTGGGATGCCCGTCCTGGCCAGGTTTGGAGTTCAGAGGTTCAGGGACTCTGGGGGCATTCGGGGCATTCTGGTGGTGCAGAAGTTCTGGGGGGCTTCAGCAGTCCTTGGAGTGTCCAGGGGGAATGAGAGATGTGGTGGGAATCAGGGCTGCAGTGGGGATTTGGGGGTCCTGTTGATGGTTGGAACTGCTGAGGTCCCAGGAAGGTTCAGGGGTCCCAGGTTCCCCACAGTCCACCCCCTCCCCTTTTCCAGGACAGGTTAGTGGGGAGCCGCAGCTGGGACTCCCCTTTCTTTCTCTCCAGACATCACCCAGACCCCCCCTTATCCCCCACAGGACCCCCTGGAGGAGGGGGTGGTGCTGGACCCCCACGTTGTGTGCATCAAGAGTATGGGGTGGGGGGGGGAAACCGGGACATGTCACCCACGGGTGTCACCCCCACCCAGGTCCCCAAGTCTGATGTCTTTCTCAGGGCCCCCCCACCACCTCCCCAGGTGACCCGTGTGGAGCTGCCAGGACCCCACGGGTGACAGCAACACCCCAGTGTCATCTAGTGCTGTGACACTCGGGGCTCTGGGGGCACTGGAGGTTCCTGCCCGAGGGCACCCCCCGTGTGTCCCTACCCTCCCTGCTCCCATGGATGTCCACTGTAGCAATGTATTTGAACATCTTAGGCCACAGTGTGCTCCAGCCAAACCATTTTTAGGTATTCTTATCATTCACTTTGGAATTTGTCAAGGCTAATGAAACATAAACTTGTGCTAAATTGGGAAAGAAAAGATTGAAAAACAGAATGCCAAGATTGTGAGAACTAAGATAAAGAAGGGCCTGGAAGCACTGGACTGTAACCAATCATATTTCATGAGAGATGCGAGCAGAGCGCGGGGACAAGTCAGAGGCACCAATCAAGAACTGCGTGATCCCATGGACAGTAGTTTTGGAATGTGTAAGTAGAGCATAATGTAAACAATAAAGTGGTTTCTGCTTAATCACACTGGTTAGTTGTTCAGAAGTCCTGAGTTCCTGCGTGTTGGTGACTCCACAATGTGATCAGCACTGTGATAATGAAGCAGAGCATCGCACCCTTTGGACTCTGCAGGGCTCTGTGGAGTGAACAGGCGGGAGGCCCGGTCGGAGACCGGCAGCTGCAGGACCGCGCTGGGGGAGTCGGAGGGCAGCTCCAAGGAGTAGGGGACAAAAACGGGTCCAGGGACAAAGGCTCTAGAAAAAATAGGTACACTGCAGCGGGGGCACTGGGAAAAGGGGAGCGGCCAGGGCTGGAAGGGTGGGAAAGGCAGTGTCAGAAGAAGAACAGGCCACGCTGAATGTTCTCCAGCTTATTCTGTCAAAGAGAGCAGTGAAGTATGACACGGAGGTGTTAAAAAGAGTCTTGTGATGGAGTCAGGAGAGAGGATTTTTTGCCACGTCCAGGAGTGTTTTCGACACCCTCAAGTGGGAAAGACTGGGAATAACTCTCTGGCATGCTGTAAGCGATGGGTCGGAAGAAACCAACGGGACTCAGAAACGGAATATACAAAGTAGCCAAAGGCTACGGCTACAGACAGCCGCAGGATGGCGAGAAACGAGAAAAGGTCACTAACCGGAAAATATATCGCATCCTTGAGCGTGGGAGCACGGCCGAACGAGTTGTGGGGACAGTGGTCTCAAGAACCCTGGTGAGGGAACAACCGACAGCCGAAAAAAAAAAAAAAAAAATGTAGACGAGACGCGGGGCACTGTCTGAAGTAGCGGGGAACATATGAGCAAAGCAGCCGTGGAGCCGCGATCTGGAATCGTGGGAGAAATACGGCCAGCGAGCCGGTGAGTCAGCGGCCATAGGGGATGACATGGTAGCTCCAAAATTGCTATATTACTGCATGGTATGAAAAAAAAGAATAAATTACAGACCACTGGAGGGAGCACGGTTTCCGCGGCGGCCCTCGCCGCTCCCCCCCGAGGGTGCCGGAAAACTTTCAAACAGTGCCCCCCGTGTCTGTGGCTCTGTTTCTGTTCCCTTCACCAACGAACGATGGAAAGCTTACCTTTGAAGTCCGTTTTTCATGTTGAAAACTAGTGCTAGAAAATGTTATAGTCGCTTTTAAAACTGCTTTTATTCCAGCCGTATGAAGACACATGGAGAGGGTCAAAGAAACCGGGATCGGGAATTCAGTTGCGTGCGCCTGCAGAATAACTGGGGCGCGGTTTCGTTCCCCCGAGAGCGCGGGGCAGCCGCTCCCGCCCTCTGGGAGCCGCGGCGGTGCCGCAGCAGCGTCCGGGTCAGTCTTGTGCTCCAGAGCCCCCGAAGCTGCGCCTGGCCGCGGCTTTGCGCGGGCTGTGCGGCTCTGGAGCTGCTGGGGCCGGCCGGCATTTCCTGCGGCACGGCTCCTTTCCGGAGCTGGGGGCTCCGCTCGCCTTCTCTCGTGGGCTCGGGCCGCGGCTTTTCGGCGGAGCCGGCGGCTCTGCCGGGGCGGGTGTGGGGGGTGTGGGTGCTTTGTGTCCTTTTTAGGCTTTGTTCTGCATTCGTTTTCCGGTGTTTTATCCCCTCCTGTATGCAGTTTTAGGGTTTGTTTTTTACTGCCTTTTCCCCTCCTCTTTTCCCCGCTCTCGTGCTCGGGGGTGCAGCAGCCCCGGGAGGGCTGTGCCGGGCTCGGTTCGGGCTCGGTGCCGTGGCGGCTCGGCGCGGCTTCCACCGCCACCTGCTCGTTCCAAATGCGGGGATCTAACCCCTACAAAGATAGATGCCATACAGCAAAAGTTTCTTTTTCCCTTCCCCGCGCGGCGGCATTCCCCACTCTCCCCCCGTTCTCGGAGCGGCTCCCGTTTTCCCCGCGGGGTCCCGGAGCTGCCGCCCGCCGTCTGCTGCCCGACTGCTGAGCCGCCTCTCTTTACCACAGCCCACAGGCGGCCTGTGTCTTCAGATCCCTTCTAGCAGAAACAAAAGAAAACACAACAAAACAAACAACCCTCCCCCCCACCCCCCCCCCAAAAAAAAAAAAAAAAAAAGGGAAAGAGTGATTTTTTTATTGTTTTTCTGGAGGAATTCAAAACTATCTGTGTGCACTATGGCACAGTTATAATGGTGTTGGCTTTTACTATAATAATTAGAAATTTATATACCAAACAGTATTTACAGACAGATAATGTTTCTGCCCCCTTAATTCGGGGGACCCTTTCTTCACAAATGTTTTTAAGTAAATGCCTGTAGAACAGCAGTTAATGTTTAAGCCAAGGCTGAAAATTCTTTTTGCCATAAAACATGTGTCAACATTTTGATTATATATAGCTCTTTAGTAATTTAAGAATGATTAAATCTGTACTTTAGAAAATCCTAATAAGACCTATACTTAACAATTGCAATTACCATGATCTGTGCTCAAATCCAAATTACACAGAATCACAACATACTTATCATATCCTTTTTAATCCCTCCAGCAAAATCATCCTGTTCACAGATCGTCCGAACGTTTTAGTGCCCTTTTTTATTAACAGTATTAGAGTAACTTACGTCTATAATCTTGTAAGAGATGTTGGTTTGTATTCCTGTTAAGGGCCAATATTTTCATGTCCACATACGTTCTATTAAGATTGACTAAGGCTTAGTTCTATTAGGTTAATTCTGCTCAATTTCATTTCTGTTGAGTTTCAGTATCACTAAATTTAGACAACGTTCCAGTTTTATTTTGATCACGTTATGTTTGGTATTAATACCTGATTAACTGAATTCTCTTAAGGGTGCTTTTTGTTCTACTGAAGTGATGAGTCGCTTTGACTTGGCAATTTGACCCTATCAATATGAGAGCTGGACCTATTTTTGAAGTGCACTTGGGTATCCTTTTCCAGACATCTTTGTCTAGTTCTGCACTGATTTGACATTTTTCAGCTGTTGCAGAAACTGGAATGATGGTACAATGTTCTAGTGGCTGGCAATTGCTATAAATGGATGTTTGGATATGTTCATTTTGTTTAATTAATCAAAACAACAAGGTTAAATTTAGCAGGCAATTCATTAATAGCAACAATTGTATATAAATGAATACAATCAGAATATATTAGTTACAAAGATTTAAGTAAATACAAAATTTAGCAATGGGTAATTTAGTATAATTGAGGCTTGGTTCGAATCAAGTGTAAGCAAAACTGACTGGAGGATACCCTGGCTGGGGGTACGGGTAGGACCATTCCTCTCACAGTGTACAATATGCTTAGTGCATTATGCTTAGCATTATATAATTAAATATATCTTCCCACCACAGGCCTTAGTCCTGTGTCCAATGCTTTGGAATCACCCCAATTTGGCCCAATTCAAGGCTGAAAGTTTTATTTCTAGATGCTGTTCTTAGGCCTACACCCTTACCATCCTCATTGCCACCAAACATCAGGAGGATGATTCTATCTGCTTTGTTTAACCATTTCCTTTATCCTTTCTTGCTTTATAACAATTAAATACAATTTTTCTATTGATTATAAAGCAACAATTTTGCTAATATTGTTCCAATTTAATTAGCACGAATCATATACATAACAGTGAATTGTCTAATTTCACATGTTACTAATTATGTCTGTTATTGGAAATTTTTTTGGTTGCATATGTCTGAATTCTTCCTGACTGCTGTAAGTTTCTGGTCTCACTAGAACACATTGTTTTGCTATTCCCTTCATGTTCTTAGCAAAAGTCATATATGCTTTTAGGAAAACAGAAAGAAAGTGAAATGAGCTTCTAGAGAAGTCTGAGTAATGCAATATTTATATTAAAAAAATTGAAATGATTTTTCGGTAAGGCTCCTCAATTGAATGTATTGATAATTGCTAATCCCTAATTGATACACTAACTTAAAGAGAAAATATGCATGTGTTTCTATCATCAGCAGGTTCAGAGTAGTCATCTATGCAATTGCCTCCAAGAAAATGAGGCACAGTCAGAAGAGAAATTACAGAACCACCATGCAGTTTTCATGACCCGAACAGGAGCAGGACTGCCAAAACAACCCTGTCTGGAAATTTACAAAAGCAACTTAGCAAGAAGCCTGCACCCACCCACCGCCTCTGCCATGTTTCCCGAGTTAGTCACAGCCAGGAGCTGCACAAGCCCTGCAGCCCCAACCTGCAGCACCAACCCACAGCTGCCAGCCCAGAGCCACCAGTGCTGCAGCACCAGCCCAGAGCCACCAGTGCTGCAACATCAGCCCAGAGCCACCAGTGCTGCAGCACCAGCTGTCACGATGTGACTTGGGTTTACCAACCTTAATATATTTATTTTTTTTTTACAGACAGGACCTAGGAGTAGAGACAAAGCAGGCTTAAACTTAAATGTAGAGTAAGAAATTTATTAATAACACAAAAATAATTTAGAATAAGATCTCTGGATTGTTCCCTCCTCCCCTTTATTTTACATTTTTTTACCAACAAACATACAGGGATCACTTCAGTCAGTTATACATCCAAATAATTAGTTTAGTTTACTTAAGAGACAAAAGTCCTTTTTTTAGTTATGGCTTAGGGGGTGTCTTCACCTTCACAATCCACATCTGCCTGGGAAAATATTGCAGATTATGACTTTCGTCTCCATTCTTTCACAGTCCTTTCAAAGCTGTGCAATGGGTTATGTTACACACTTGGGGTATAACTTTTAAAGGCAGGCTGCCGAAAAACAAAATTCTCTTCATCTCCTTCTCTATGAAGTGTCTCTGTTCATATTCCAGTCTCAGAACAGAGAGAAAGCTCCATTTCCCTGAGGCAAAAAGTAATTTCTTTCTCTATCAATGTCTCTGTTAATATTCCAGTCCCAGAACAGAGAGAGCTCTATTTCCTCAAGGCAAAAAAGTCCTCTTTTTAAGCACCAAAACTTCTCCAAGTATATTTCACAGTTTAAAGGAATTGTAGTGAAGTCACAATCCCCTTAGCCCACAAAAAAGGTTTTAAGCTACTTATCAGTTTGCATCTTTTCAATCTCTTCCCACCAGGAACTTTATCTTCATTCCGCTGACCTCTGTAGTCTCCATGCTTTAATTTCTCTCATTCATGGGAAGCTTAGGAGATCGAGGATCTTATCCAGGCATAAAGAAGTTACAATTGTATCCAGATCATGAAGAAACAACATGGGCAGCTGAAGGCCTCTTCTCTCATAACGAGGAGGGAAGGGGGAAGGGAGAGCTTTTGGTGGCTCCCCGATCCCCCCTGCTCGGCCATGCCACGTGGAGAGGGGAGCTCCGGGCCGCGCGGGGCCATGCGGTCAGGGAGGGTGGGCCGGGACCATGCGGCCGGGCCGGGCCCCCCAGCAGAGCCGGGGCCGGGGTCCCAAGCCGGGCCCCCAGCAGAGCCAGGGGCACCGGGCCGGACTCCAGGCCAAGCCCGGAGCAGAGCCAGAGCCCCCAGGCAGGGACCACCACCCCCAGGAGGACCGGAAGCCGCAAGAGAGGCGGCCAACTCAATCCACTGTGATTTGTGAACGTGAAATAACTTTTCATTGGTTTCCCGAGCTGTCCATCACCAAACCAGCTCTCTGATTGGTGGCAGCAGCTCACAGGGGAAGCTCCCAGAGACGGGAGAGCCCCTCCCACTCCCCAGCCTCATGGAGCCTGCTCTGAGGTGAATCCATCCCAAGCACGGGAAACCAACACGCCAGCCCAGAGCCACCAGTGCAGCACCAGATCATAGCCACCAGTGCTGCAGCACCACCAGCCCAGAGCCACCAGTGCTGCAGCACCAGCCCACAGCCACCAGTGCTGCAGCACCATCCCAGAGCCACCAGTGCTGCAGCACCAGCCCAGAGCAGCCATTGTTTGATGATGCCAGAGACATGCAGGTGCCACCACTTGGAAATCCAGGGAATTTGGGGAACCCTCTGGATGTAGTGTGAGCACTGGGGCCAGAGAATGGGGATGTCACTGAGGGTACTTGGAGCACTAAGATGGGGGTTGGGGAGTCCCTGCATGTTATAAGTACAGATTATATTATTGGCTTTTTGCAAGTATTAAAATGAATGCTATGTGTTTAATGTTGGAAAACTTTGCTGTATGAATATAGTTTATTTTAGATCTGTTATTAACAAAACTTAGAAATAATAGTGTGCTAAGTTTTTTTGGGTTTTTTTGGGGTTTTTTTTGGTTTTTTGGTTTTTTTTGTTTTTTTTTTTTTTTACTACAACATGGTGAAGTAAAAAGCTTTTCTTTATGTAAGTAACTCAGAGAATGGTAAAAAGATAATCAGAAATTTCTTCACATTCTTGGATTATCCTATCTGGATAAAGATAGGGATGACAAACACCAGAAGTCCAGGGAAGGAATTTATGGAGCCACAATAAAAGCTGATTTACAGATTGGGGAAATGATTTTGAATAATGCATGAAGGTCTATGAATATTCCACATGTTGATGCATTTAAGGAAGTGTTTTCTGAGTTAGTGTGTGCTCTTGGCTGAACTTCAAGCACTGGGACATAAGAATCTTTTGCTTTATTGTTTTTATTGTCTTCTACTTGACTTTTTTTATTAAGCCTTGTAAAATCTACCAGGAAAATGAACCTCATTTTTCACACTGCAGGTATGGGCAAGGGGATGGGGGAGCCTCTGGGGGTACTGGGAGAGAAAATGGGGAGCACAGGGTGCCCTGTGTAGCCTTCTCCTGGCTCATGACACCTCCCTTGGAAGGATGGACAACCACAGGAGCCATGGAGGGAGCACCCCGTGTCACCCAGTGCCTCCCCCTTCCCAGAGTGTCACAACTTTTGCTGTAGATTGCCATAGATGTCACTGAGTTCCCATGGTTGCCCATGTGGCCCCTGCAGCTCCATGTAGGTCGCCTGAGGATCCTCCAGTGGGGGGGCCCTGTGTGAATAAAGGGGTGTGTGGAAGGGGATGGGAGGTCCTGAGGGTTTGGGGAAAACCCAAATCATGGTCAGAGCCTGCACTCACCTTTCCTGGTGCTTCCTGGCAGCTCCAAAGGAGACCTGGAGGGGTGACATTGATTCCCCACCCACCCCCAGAACCCTGAACCACCACCAGACCCTCAATTCCCACCAAGTCCTCCCAGTATCCCTGATGCACCCCAGGAACCCTGAAGCACCCCACTGCCCCAAGACCCTGACCCCTCGGAACCCCAAGCCTGGCAGGGAGGGGCATCCTCAGAATTCCCAAAAAGCCCTGATAGAACCCCCAACATCCCTGCATGACCCTTCAGCACCTCCCCAGCCACCCCTGGGCCCTGAGCCCTGGTCACTGGGGGCTCAGCCCCTCCCAAGTTAGGGTCTGTGGGGGCCACCCTCCCCTTCTCTGGGCACCTTCCCACCACTCTCCAGGACCCGCGTCCCCCATTGTCACCCACCCATGTGGATCCACCAAAGGCCACAATGATACTCATGAGCAGGACCAGGAACAAGAGGGACCCAATGACCAATGCAGGAAATACCCAAGGAGCCTCTGCAGGAAACAGAGGGGGATACACTGGGGTCACGGGGGTCACCCCAGAGGTTCTGCAATCCCAGTGATCTCATGAGTTTCCCTCCTGTGCCCTGTTCCATTTGTGTCACTGCCAGGGACAGAGCGGGGCTGACCCTGGGTCATCTGTGATCCGGGGATCTCAGAACCACGTAGGAACCCCGTGTGACCCCACCTGTGTTCCAGTGGTGTCCAGTGGTTCCCTGTGGTGTCACCTCCAGGGCCAGCTCTGGGCTGAGTGCCTGGAACACGCGGTGCCCGTCCTGTCCCAGCTGGTTGGTGGCCACGCACTGGTAGGTGCCCGAATGTCCCACATCGATGTCCCCAAGCTCCAGGAGGGGACCCTGGGCCACCTCGTGCCCGTTGTGCAGCCAGGTGAAGGTGACAGGGGCTGAGCCCACCTGCACCGAGCAGCGCAGGGTCACGGGGTCACCTGGGCACACCTGGAGTGCCGGGGGACCGGGGGTGATGGTGGCATTGGCCACGGGCACTGCGGGGACACAGACAGGGCTGAGGTGGGGGGAGGGGCTGACACCCAGAGTGGGGGCAGGGAATGAGGCAAGGGAGTGTCAGATGGGGGGATGTGGGAGCCTGTGCATGGTGGCACCTGGAGACAGAGGGAGCCTGTCAGCCAGGAATGTGACTTATGGTGGTGTTTACCAGTCACCCACTGGGGATGTTGTGGGTGAGGGCTTCCAGAGCCAGAGGGTCCCGGCCACCCAGAACCGTGACCTGCAGTGGTGGGGATGTGGCTGGTGTGGGATGGGGATGCCGTGGATGAGGTCACACCCAGGCTGAGGGTCCTGCTTACCCAGGATGGTGACATTCAGGGGGACACTCTTGGCCATGCTGTCCCCACTGGTAGTGGCTGCTGTCATTGTCCCCAGCGTGCCTCAGCTCAAGGCGGGGGCCAGTGCCCAGTGGTGTCCCTGAGCCTCCCCCGTGCCAGGGGAAGGACAGGGGACCTGTCCCTTTGGCCACCACACAGCTCAGCAGTCTCCCAATGCCACCTGTGCCCCAGGGGGCTGCACGGGCAGGGACACCCCTGAGAGCGGGACCCCTGCAGGGGGACATGGGTGGGATGGGGCATCTGGGAAGGGTGAGACATATGGGGAGTGGCAGGAGGGGAGTACAATGGAGTGGGAGGGGATCCCATTGAGGGAGAAGTGGACCCAGAGAGGGGTGGAATTGAGGCAGGCAGAGATGAGAGACAGGGATGAGATAGGACAGAGGGGACCAAGGGAGGGATGTGGGGTGGCTCAGAGAGCGATGGGGAGAGCCCAGGGAGGGACTGGGGGGAATCAGGGAGGGCTGGAAGTAAGCCAGGTAGGAAAGGGAGAGCAGAGGATGGAGCTGGGAACTCAGAAGTGGTATGGGATGACAGGCAGGGATGGGGTCCCTAGAGAGGGACCTGGACAAATATGGAGGGAACTGAGAGGGACATGGGAAGGTCTGGGTGACCCAGGGATGGAAGGAAGGAGGGAGGAGGGACCCAGGCAGTGGTGGAGGAAAGCTGGGAAGATGCTGGGATTTCCCTTCCCCATTCCCACATTCACCATGTACTGTCACTGTCACTGTCACTGGTGCTGACTTCTCCCAGCACGGTGATGGCCCAGAGCTCACCCAGCCCCCGCAGCGATAGCGGCCACTGTGGTGCAGCTGCAGGGGGGACAGGGACAGCTCGGTCCCACAGAGGGGCCCCCCCAGATCCTTGTCCCCGTGGTAAAATCGTACTCCAGTGACCGTGGCATCCTGCCAGCCCCGGCAGCGCAGTGTCACCGTGTCCCCCTCCAGCAGCGCCCGTGCCGGCAGCTGCAGCACAAGACGCTCTGTGAAACAGGAAGGACCTGTCACATCTGGGGAGTCTGGGGGATCCCAAAGGCCTTGGGAGGCACCAGGGGTCCCCCACTGCAACAGGGGATCTCAGGACAATGGGATGCTCTGGGATGTCCCTGTGTGCAGGGGACGGGCTCTGGTCACATGAGGGGAGTGACCTGGGAATGGAGCCCACCCAGAACTCTTGGGGATCCCGAGGGTGCAAGGGCAAACATCCCCCCTCACCATTTGACACCATCACAGGGGGGCTGAGCCCAGTGCCAGGCCTGTCACACGTGTAGGTTCCACTCTCTGTGACAGTGAAGTGTTCGGGTCCTTTCTGCCACCAGCGCCGCCTGTCCTTGTACCAGGTGGTGTCACCGGTGGTCCCTGAGCCCTGGCAGGTCAGTGTCACCCGGTCCCACAGCACCGCCGGCGTCCAGGGGGGCTCCACCAGGAGCTGGGTGCTCTGGGCACCTGTGGGTGACAGGGGACACCAGCCTGCCAGGGCCACCACGGGGCTGGGGACAGCAGGGCAGGGACATGGCATCCCCCGAGGACTCACCAGCGAGGCCGAGGGTCTGGGCTGGAAGGGAGAAGGGACAGGGCTGGGTGGGGGTGGCCCTGCAGGGACAGCAGCACCCGGGGGACCTGGTGTGGTGTCTGTCCCCAAACTGTCCATAGGTGGCACAGACCTCTCAGGGACAGGGACACCAAAATCACCCCATGTTTCAGCAGGACACGGGAGCACTGTGCACACCCCAGAACTGGGGATGCCATGGCCACCCCGTGCTGGCACAGGTCACCTCCAACAGCTCCATGATGCCTTGCCAAATCCCTGTCTCACCATTATTGTCACCAATCTCCTGTCCCATCTCTCCTGTCCCTACAGCCACTCCAAAACTCCAGTCACCTCATACTCTGGCTCTGCTAGCCTTGGGGACCTCAGGGGACCCGCAGCCCCCCTGTGCCCCCTCCCCACTGCTCTCTGCTTCACCAGGGCCCATCCCTAAGGCATCAGGCCCGTGCCCGGGGCACTCACCCCACAGGAGCAGCGCCACCTTCCCGGCCATCCCGGTGTCCCCGGCCATGGGCACTGGCTGTCACTCGCTGCTGGGGCCACCTGTCCCCTGGCTGGCGGCTCTTCGGATGAAGGGACAGGAAGTGAGGTCAGGTCTCTTCTCATGTGTAGGTGGCTCTTGGAGGGGGGAGGGTGGCCACAGGATGGGGATAGGCTCTGGGCAGGATGGGGACAGGCTGGGGACAAGGCTGGGTGGCACAAGGTGGGACATGGCATTCCCATTAGTGGGGGGCTCAGAGGGTGTGGAGAACTAGGGATTGGTGTCCAGAGGAATGGGGGGGTCCTGTAGAGGGGGAGTCACCAGAGCTGGGAGGAGTCAGGGATGGGAGTCCCAGGGGCAGGGGGCCTGCAGGGATTTGGGGTCATGGATGGTGGTCCCAAGGATGAGGGTGCCAGGGGAATGGAGTGTCCTGGGAGAATCAAGGTTCAGGAGGAAGAGAGATTATAATGGCTTGAATTTGGGGGAGACGGTTCCTTGATAATGAAGGTCCTGGCCCGTGGAGACCCTGGGAAATGGCAGTCCTGGGATGGGGGTCCTAGGGAAGGGAAGTCATAATGAAATGGGGTCTCTTTATTTGAGTCCCAGTGGAATGAGAATGCCAGAGATGAGCAGTGGCTGGGTGGGCCCATGGGTCACAGCTCCTTCCCTGAGTGCCTCAGTTGTTGTGGTGACCCAGGGCTCAGCACTGTCCCCCAGAGTGTTTATGGTTTGGGGGGTCACCCAAACCCCAAAGGCAGATTCCAAGAGACTCTTGGTTTGTGCCCGCCCCCCCCCCACCCCACCCCCTCCCCAGGGGCTTTTTCATCTTATAATTTCAATTCCCTTCTTTTAATTCCTCAATTTCACAACCCCCAAGTCCGTGTCTTGATGATCCTGGGGGACACCAGAGTAGGCAATGGGTTGGGGGAACCCCAGGGTAGGAGAAAAAGGGGGTACAGGGGGTGCTGGGAGGCTTGGGGAGGCTGTGGGGGACAGAGGCATTGAGCTGTGGTCCTCCCCCACACACTTTCACTTTCTCTCTCCTGCAGCAGAAGGAAGAGGTCCTGTCCTGGGGGATGGTGGCTTTGGGTGATTCCAGACTTCCCCAATCTTGCTCCTCCCCTGCAGGATCTGAGCCAGCAAGAGCAGCTGGGGAATGGAGCCCCAGGCAGGAAGGAGCTCCCAAACTCCTGCTCCTTGAAGCCAGTGGCCATCCAAGTGTGGGGCCCAGCCATGGCCCAGCCCCAGTGCACAGGGATGGGCACTGGCCAGCCCTGCTCTGGCCAGCCCCAGGTGGCAGCCAGGACCTGAGGCTCCCCCCACCCCCTTGGCTTTGATTCTCGCAGCTTTTGAGCTGCTGCAAAGGTGAGAATTCTTTCTATGGGGGAAAAGGCCTGGCTGTGGTTTGCTCAGCCCTGCAAGAAGCACAAAACCCAGTGTGAGCCCGAGCAGTGGCTCTGTGACGACCTCTGATGGTTTTCAGAGCAGGGCTGGCTGGAAACCCCCCTGCAGGGACAGCTGTGAGGGAACCGGTCCGGAAATGCAGCAATTGATCATTTGGTGCCTGTCCCCAAGGCACTGAGAGAGCCCAGACCTGCTGGAATTACAATCTGTTCAACAACCCAACCGGGACCCTCCTTCCTGTCTCAAACTTGAAGACCTTTGGAACCTCCCAGAAAGAATGTTTGGGCTGCCAGATAAGAGGGAAAAGTGTGGAAATATCGAGCAGGGGCTCTGCCCTTGGCCTTGGTGGGGCTGTGGGGAATGACCCTGTCTGCATTGCTGGTGTCCCCAGAGCTGCTCCATCTCTGCTCTCCTCACCTGCACAGGACAGGGGAATAGCCAGGGCTCTGCCCCACCCCTGCTCCTGCACCCTGGGGCTCCCCGGTGTGGTCCCTGTAAGAGCCTAAAATGAGGGATGCTGAACTCCAGGGGGCTCTTTAAAATGCTGTTTATTGTATCCAAATGATGCAGCAATTCACGGGTAGTGGGTGACATGTGCCCAGCCCACAGCCTTTTCAGCCATTGCTGTGGGTTCATCTGAAATCTTCTAGTTCCAGTTACAATGTATTATATACTTCTCATTACAGAGCATCTTAAAACATGATAACCAATCAATGCCTTTATTGTTACCTCTAGCCTAATATAACTAATAACATTACCATATTCATGTTACTATATTCCGATCACAAAAAGTATGTTTGAGGTTAAGTTAGAAGTTGTTTTTCAGTTTTCTTGCAGTGGAAAATTCTGAGATCATATCTCTACTTCCTGAAATGGATAGACCTAGAAAAACCTCTGGCTGTGGCACTTGTCTGGTTGGGTATTAAGTGCTGCATTGTAAGAGTGTTGTGTTGTGATTTACCATTTGTTTTGGGACGTTCTTGTTAAATCTGTACTCCCCAGTTTCAGTCTCTTGTGCTCCAAGTTGTACCCTCCCCTGCAATTCCCGTATCCTCAGTTTCCTCCTTACATTCTGTCGAGCAAGGTCTCCGCTACTTTCCACATGCCCATCAAACCGCTGACTCCGCCCAATAATAAACAAATTAAAAAACTCCCATAATGCTTAGCTCTAAAGCAGACGTTCAATTAACACAAAAACTCCTAAAAGCAAAGAGCAGGCACAAGATTTACATCTCCATGAGACATCAATAGGTGAGCAGAATACCAAGCTATGAAGGAAAGTTTCCATGATCACCTCACCATCACCTAAAGCATCATGACAGTATGACCCCATAGACTCAGTGACCAAAAGTGGGTTCCTGGGAACCCGTGTGATGGAACCCCTGATTATGCAGCATGAGCAGCAGATTGGACTGGTGCCTCCTCCTCAGCGATATCCGGTGGGAGCAGCAGCAGTGGAGTGCACAGCCCTTCAAGTTCCCCCACCCATCACTGTCCTAATAAAGGCTTTTGAAAAAGGAGATTTGTCTCCTGCCCCTGCTTTTAACACTTCCAACATGGCATTTTTCTTTGTCTGTGAAAATCTTTATGCTTGGTAAAAACGTATTTTGTTTGAGGTGGATTTATCCTTTGCTCTGAGTCATAAAAGGCCCTTCCAACTCACTTGCTCATTGCCTTTTTAGTTACCCAGTAAGACTGGCTCAGCAATTCCTTTCTTCTACACCAAAAATTGCTATCATTTCTCTACCTTCTTCAGATTCTACTTTCAAAGATTTTTCTCGTATACATACATATCTGTGAGCCTTTCCTGTCAAATCCTTCTCCTTCCCAGTGCGGTCCCTGTCCCTCCATCCCGGCCCCTCGCACCCGGTGCCCCCCAGCCCCTCCGGCCGCGCCCCCGACAGCGCCGGCCCCGGCAGAGGCTCCAGAGCTCCGGGAGGATGAGACGCTCCCCAGGCAGCGCCGGCTGAGCCGGGCCCGGCTCCCTCACGCCATCCTTGCCAGCAGCACTCGGGCTCCAGCAGCCCGGGCTGATCCTTCGGGATGCTCCGTCCGCCCCAGAGTGCTGCCCTTTGTTTGGAACAAGCCAGGAGCACCCGAATCATCCCCAAGGCCGGTTCTGGGACCTCCTCTGAGGCTGTGCCTGAGTCCTGAGCGGCTTTGGAGCCCCATGGGTGTCACTGCTCTGTCCCAAAATCTCGGGGGAGCAGGAATGGCAAGGGGTGCCCCACCATGTCCTGGCCCCCTGGGCCTCAGCACCCTGTGGAGTTCCCGGCACTCCTGCTCCATCTGCATGGCCAGGTGCTGTTCCCGTGCGGCACCTGCTCCAGCCGCTCCTGCCTCAGCAGCTGCTCCAGCTCAGCCTTCCTGGCCAGCCAGAGTGAAGCACCGGCCACAAGCACAGGCTCTGAACCATGCCCAGCACAAGCAAAAAGCTCCAGGAAACCTCCCTAGCAGCCAAACCAGCTCCTTGTGGGCAGAGCTGGGGGCACCTGAGCCCCAAAATGTGTCCAGTGCTGCCACAGGGGCCCAAAATCCCCAGGAGAGGTAACAGAGTTGTGTGCGTGAGCACAGGGATGGTTTAGCAGCACAGCTGAACTTCAGGAGCCCCGGCCCTAATTACAACAGCTCGTTAAGGGTCTGCTCGTCCTCCCTCTCTTCCGCCTCCCCCAGTGGCTGCTGTGTCAGGACCAGCAGTGGCCCAGGAAGAGCAGCAGCTCCAAACGTGCTGTGGAGCCCCTGAGGAGCCCTGGCAGTGTCAGCAAGGAGCACCTGCTTTCCTCAACATCCCAGGGAATTCAACATTCCCAGATCTGCTGTGCCGGGTCTGAAGGAGGAAAAGGCAGTGAAAGGCTGAGGGTTTTCAGGAATTGTGGTGGGAAGGCACGAGAGGTGCTGCTGTGGGCCTGAGACCTGCCTGGGGTTCGGTGCTGCCTTCCTTGCGTTCCCATCAGGGAGAGCGGTCGCGGGTGTCGCGCAGGGTGTGTGCCTGGGCCGGGACACTGCTACGCTGCCACCGGGCACCAGGATCCAAGCTGCTGCCTTCGTCTCTTGTGCCCGGGCGCTGCCGGTGCTGGTGCCGGGACCGATTGGTGCAAAGCGTGAGTTTGCCAAAGGAGCGATTTGGCCTCGTCCCTCCCGCCCGAGGCCGCCATGGCCCCTGAGGGGTTGGAGCTGGCACCGGGGCGCTCCCTGCTGGCCGGGAGTGCTCCCTGCAGCGCCCCCTGCTGGCCGGGAGTGCTCCCTGCAGCGCCCCCTGCTGGCCGTGGCCATAACTGCACCAAAGATGAACAAAGCCCTGAGCGGGTTGGAAATGTCTGTCCTTGTCTTACTGTTTGTTCTGTTCTGTAAATTTCCTAGCAATGAACTGTTATTCCTATTCTTACATTTTTGCCTGGAAGACCCACAATTATAACAATTACAGTGACGGATCCTCTTTCCATTCCAGGTATCTTCATGCTTTCCTTGGCAGACGTTTCTCTTTTAAACCAAGACTCTTTCCAGCTTCTAGGTTTCAGCATGAATGGGGCAGACACTCAAGAGAAGACCGGGTCAGACACTTGACCACCACATGCTCTGCTTTTGAAGCACTGGGGCCTCCCAGGGCCCTGTCTCATGTTGGGACTCCTGGTTCCTTAGCCACTCAGGAGCTGGGTTTGGCAGAGCATCACACTGTCCCCAGTCTGCCGTGGCTGACAGACTGACTGACACAGGGCACCCTGTGTCACAAAAAGCAAGGCCTGACCCAGCCCTGCCACAGTCAGGCGTTCCAAAATATCTCGAGACATCAAATTGTTCTTATTTCTGACACCCCACCCTGTGCCATGGCCTGATTCCCACTGCCCTGGAAAAGGGTGGGGCTCCAATACCCCTCCAGGGCCTTTGTGACATCATCATTTGGGGGACAAGTCACAGGAGGGGTTTGAGACAGGGCAGAAGGGAATCCAGAACACTGGTCTGTAGTGGCAGCCAAAAATTAGAGCATCCCATTCCTAAAGCCTGATAAAGCTGAAAAAAGAAACAACATCCCTGCCACTTGAACAAAAAAGCTGCATTGGATGCCAATAAGAGGGCAACGAGTCTTGTGTTCCCTGGGCACTGGGAGGAGAGGTGAGGAGCCGTGGGTGTACTGGGATTGCTGAGAGGGGCATTGCAGAGGCACTGGGAGTACAGGGGTACTGGGAGAGAGAATAGGAACAGCTTGGATGCACTGGAAGCAATGGAGAAGCACTAGGAAGGGAAATAGGAAAACCTTGGGGGCGCTGGGAGAACTGTGTAGATGAAATGGGGGTGTGTCTAAGGGTTCTGGGAGCACTTGGATATGGAATGGCGAACCAATGCTGATAGTGGGAGAGGGGTGGGGAAGGCCCTTGGTTGTTGTGGAGGCATTGGTGAGCTCTGGGTGCCCTGTGCAGCCTCACACGGGCCCCCACATTGTGCCCACCCACCCATGAATGCTGGGCACCGACGGGAGCACTGGGGGGACACAAAAGTGTGGCTGCCCAAGGGTGGGGTCCCCCAGAGCCCCCAGTACTCCGCCGTTCCCCAAGTGTCACAGCACATTCCCATAGATGTCCCCACATTCCCGCGGTCGCCCATGGGTTGCTGGCAGCTCAGCGTAGGTCACCTGGGGATCCTGGAGTGTGGTGGCACGGGGGGACACTGTGAGAGACACTGGCTGTGGCATCTGGGCAGGGGACACTCATGGGTGACGTGTCCCTCTGTGTGTGTCCCAGCCCGGACTCACCCCCCGTCTGCTTGGTGCTCACGACGTGGGTGTACAGCACCTCCCCCTCCTCTGGGGGGGCCGGGGGCTCCATGGGGGCCCTGAGGAAATAAAGGGGATGTGTGGGAGGGAATGGGAGGTCTTGGGGTTTGGGGTCAAAGGCCAGAGTGTGTTTTGAGCTCCCCACTCACCTTTCCTGCTGCTTCCTGTCAGCTGCAAAGGAAAGAGGGGAGGGGTAACTGTGGGGTCCACAGGGCCCTGAGCCCTCTAAGGAATCCTCAAACCCCACTGCACCCTCAATTTCCCTCAGCACCCCTGAGCATCCCGGGGGGCCCTCAGAACCACTGAACCACCCCAGTGCTCTGCATCCCCTCTGCCCCAAGAATCTCAAGCCTGGCAGAAAGGCTCAACCTCCAAATTCTTCCAAAGACCACTGAAGGAACGCCCCAAAAAAGGCCTTCCAACACCCCCACAAAACCTTTAGTACCCTGGGAAAGACTCAGAGCTCAAGTCACAGGCTGTGGTTGCTGCCTCATCACCCCCACATTTTGGTGGTCCCCCAGCCCTCCAGGGCCCCCATTGTCCCCATTGTCACCCACCCATGTTGTTCCACCGGTGCCAGCCCACAGCTCCACCCACGAGCAGGACCAGGAAGAGGAGGGACCCGCCAAGGCCTGCGGCCACTGCTGGGGACAGAAGGGACACATCAGGGTCACCTGTCACTGCAGGGCTCCTGCAATCCCAGTGACCCCGTGTGACCCCACCTGTGCTCCAGTGGTGTCCAGTGGTTCCCTGTGGTGTCACCTCCAGGGCCAGCTCTGGGCTGAGTGCCCGGAACACGCGGTGCCCGTCCTGTCCCAGTTGGTTGGTGGCCACGCACTGGTAGGTGCCCGAATGTCCCACATCGATGTCCCCAAGCTCCAGGAAGGGACCCTGGGCCACCTCGTGCCCGTTGTGCAGCCAGGTGAAGGTGACAGGGGCTGAGCCCACCTGCACCGAGCAGCGCAGGGTCACGGGGTCACCTGGGCGCACCTGGAGTGCCGGGGGACCGGGGGTGATGGTGGCATTGGCCACGGGCACTGCGGGGACACAGACAGGGATGGCACCGGGTGAGGGGGGGATAGGAATGCTGTGGGTGGTCACCTTCACTCTGGGGGTCCCACTCACCCAAGACAGTGACATTCAGGGGGACACTCTCGGCCACGCTGTCCCCATTGCTGACCCGGCACTGGTAGTGGCCGCTGTCATTGTCCCCAACGTGCCGCAGCTCCAGGTCAGGTCCTGTGCTTAGCGGTGTCCCCGAGCCCCCCCGGAGCCAGGAGAAGGACAGGGGACCTGTCCCCATGGCCACCGTGCAGCTCAGCACCAGGCGGTCCCCCAGTGCCACCTGTCCCCCGGGGGGCTGCACCGACAGGGACACCCCCGAGAGTGGGACCCCTGCGGGGGGACACAGGAGGGTTGGGGACATGGGAGGAATGGGGGACACCAGGGAGCAGTGACGGACTCAGGGAGGGCGAGGATAAGAGAGGGGTGGGGCATGTCAGTGAGGTAGAAAGGGGCGCAGTGGGGAGGAGGCTTGGAAAGGGATGGAAGGGACCCCAGAGAAGGATGGGACATGCAGAGAGGGGAAACAAGGAGACGGTTAAAGGGAACCACAGGGAACATTCTGCAGACCCAGACAGGGATGGCGGGGCCATGGACAATGGAGGGACATCAGAGAGGGAGAGATGCATCCAGGGAGAACTGTGGGGACCTGGTGGGGGATGCAGGAAGCAGCGAGGGTGATGGAAGGACCCAGGGAGAGAGCTGGGAAGGCAGGGCAGCACAGAGAGGGTTGAGCAGGGATGGGAGACCTGGGAGGGCTGTGGGGGCTCCCCGTGCCCATCCCCGCACTCACCGCGCACCGTGACGCCGAGCCGGGCGCTGCTCTTCCGCACGGCCCCCCCCTCGGAGCGCACCTCGCAGCTGTAATTCCCCGAGTGGGAGACCCCCACGGCGGGCACCAGGAGCTGCGGGGACCCCTGCGGGCCCCCCACCAACTGCCCGTCCCGGTAGAAGCTGTACAGGAGGGGGGCTGGGGGCCGCAGGGGGCTGGGGGTGCTGAGGCAGCTGAGATTGAGGGGGGACCCTTCGGGGAGCTCGGGGGGACCCTCCAGCACCAAGACAGGCTTGAGCTCTGGGAAGGAGATGGGGGTGGGGACTGAAACTCTGAGTCCACTGAGAAGTGGCTTTGGGGGTGTCAGGACCTTGGGGTTCAGGCGTGGGAGTGCTCACCGTGCACTGTCACTGTCACCGGTGCTGACAATTTTGCTCCTGTTCCCACCAAGCCCCCGCAGCTGTAGCGGCCGCTGTTGTGCAGCTGCAGAGGGGACAGGGACATCTGGGTGCCCCTGAGTGACCCTCTGAGCTCCTTCTCGTCCTTGTAAAATCGCACCCTGGTGACAGAGTTGTCTGGCCAGGCCCGGCAGCGCAGTGTCACCGTGTCCCCCTCCAGCAGCGCCCGTGCTGGCACCTGCAGCACCAGCGGCTCTGTGGGACAGGAGGGTCCCGTCACACTGAGGAGCCCGAGACAGGTCCAGAGTGGGTGCCCACGGCACCGGGGTCGTCTGGGTGGAGTGTCCACTGTGGGAGGGTCCCAGGGACACCAGGAGCAGTCCCATGGCACAGCTGTCCCTGTGAGCAGGGGACAGGCACTAGGCACATGAGGGATGTGCATGTATCCAGGGAGTGGAGCTCACCCAGACCTATTAGGGAGCCACCAGAGCATTTCAGATCCCCCCTCACCATCTGACACCATCACGGTGGGGCTGAGCCCACTGCTGGGTCTATGACACGTGTAGGTTCCACTCTTGGTGACAGTGAATCTGTCGGGTCCTTTCTGCCACCAGAGCCGCCTGTCCTTGTACCAGGTGGTGTCACCGGTGGTCCCTGAGCCCTGGCAGGTCAGTGTCACCCGGTCCCACAGCACTGCTGGCGTCCAGGGGGGCTCCACCAGGAGCTGGGTGCTCTGGGCACCTGTGGGTGACAGGGGACACCAGCCTGCCAGGGCCACCACGGGGCTGGGGACAGCAGGGCAGGGACATGGCATCCCCCAAGGACTCACCAGCGAGGCCGAGGGTCTGGGCTGGAAGGGAGAAGGGACAGGGCTGGGTGGGGGTGGCCCTGCAGGGACAGCAGCACCTGGGGGACCTGGTGTGGTGTCTGTCCCCAAACTGTCCCCACAGGGACACTGGTGTAGCACGGAGGTTTTGAGGACAGGGACACCTCGGTCACCCTGGGCTGAGTCAGGACATGGGGACACTGTGGATGCCCCATGCATGCACAGGTCACCTCCCGCAGCCCTACAGCACCTGTCCCCATGGTCACATCCCCATAGCCCTGTGCCCGTGATCCCATTCCCATGGCATCTGTCCCCATGGCTCATGTGCATGGGCCGTGGCCCTTCTCCCTGTCCCTGCATCCCTGTCTCCCTGTCCCTGTCCCCACAGCTGCCCCAGCCCCAAGGTTCCTTTTGCCACATCCTTGTCCCCACATCTCGATACCCCTGTTCCCATCCCCACATCCCAGTTCCCCTGTTCCTCTCCCCCTGTTCCTGTCCCCACGGCCACCCCACGTCTCTGGTCACACTGGGCTCCATGCCCATGCCCTGGCTCTGCTGGCCTTGGGGACCTCATGAGACCCCACTGTCCCCCTGTGTCCCCTCCCCACCGCTCTCTGCCTCACCAGGGCCCATCCCCGTGTTGTCAGGCCCGTGCCCGGGGCACTCACCCCACAGGAGCAGCGCCACCTTCCCGGCCATCCCGGTGTCCCCGGCCATGGGCACTGGCTGTCACTCGCTGCTGTGGCCACCTGTCCCCTGGCTGGCGGCTCTTCGGATGAAGGAACAGGAAGCCAGCTCAGCTCTCATCCTCATGTGTAGGTGGCTCTTGGTGGGGGCAGGGTGTGGACAGGATGGGGGCAGGGTGGGGACCTTGTGGGCCATGGGGCTGATGGTGGGACATGGTGAGGACAGGATGTGTCCGGAATTTGGAGGCTGAGGTGTTGTAGAGAGCCATGGTTGGGTATCCAGGCCATGTGGTTCCCAGGTTTGGGGGTACAGGGGGAAAAATGGACCCTCGGGAATGGGGGGTCTGGGTGAAGAAGGAGCCCATGGGATGGATCCAGGCAATGGTGGTGTTGGGCAGAGCTGGGGTGGGTCCCCAGGGAGGAGAGATCAAGGGAATGGGGGTGCCAGGGTTTAGTTCCCATGGGAATGGATCTCTCAGAGAAGGACACTGGTTAGTGGGCAGAGGGGTCACAGCTCCTTCATGGGGTGTCTCAGATTTTGGGCTGACTCAGAGCCCAGCACAGCCCCCACAGGGTGCTCATGGCCAGGGGGACACCCCAGGCTTGTCCTGGGATGTGCTGTCTCTCTGCCCCACACACCCCTGGGTTTTTTCCTGTCTCCCCATTTCCTGGCTCAGCCATCCCAGGGAACATTTGAGCAGGTAACAGGTGGGGAATCCCAGAAAGGGGAAAAGGGGGCTGGGGGGTGCAGGCAGTGATTGGGGGGCTGTGGGGGATGAGGATCTCTGGCTGTGCTCCCCCAAAATTTTCACTTTCTTATTTCTGCAGCAGAAGGAACAAGCCATTCATGCTGAGGCCAGGGCATGGATTCTGTCCTGGGGGGCACATCCAGGGGGGTCCTGCCCTGAGGCAAAAGGGCTCCCTGGGCTGGTGATGCCTGGGTCTTATCCCAGGGTCTTTTCCCAGAGGTGTCCTTGTCCTGGGGTTGCCACGTCCTTGGGGATTTCTGTCCCAGAGTTGTCCCATGTGCCCTGGAGGGCCCTGAGCATTCCCACTGTCCCCAGTCAGGCCCTTGCACCTCTGGGGTGCACAAACTTAAGGGGACGCCTGTGACGACCTTGCCCTGGTAATGGAAAATCCCAGGTACATTTGCTTCAATTCCCTTTTACCCAAATGGTGTAGACAAAATTATACATCCATAGAATAAAGGCAAAAATCTTTTTCCTCATGATTTTTTCCCAAGCAAAGTTCAATCTGACAAGGCATAAAATAGTCTGGCTTATAGAGGGCTTTGCTCTCCCAACAAGTCACTTACAATACAGACACAAACAAATCACCAAGAAAAGAGATATTTTTGTTCCGTTTAGGAGCTCATTGGTGCATCCCACAGCAGCTTTAGATTGTGGATAACACAGAGTGTGGAACCTCCATGAGTTTCCAAAACATCCATGGGATTGTTCCCTGCCTGCTGGGTAGCAACCCACCCCTTAAGGAAGGCAATTTTTGGGCCATAGTTAGGAACTCTTCAAATTTATCATATTCTCACACTCAAACTTGACTTACTTCCCATGGATTCTGCTACCAAAAGGGCAGAAACTCTGTCCATCCCTGGAGCAGTGCACAGCAGTCTGTGGAAATGCCCATGTGCCACTCAGGCTCTGATTCCCTGGTAGATCCACTGCACCCTGCCTGAATTCTCCTGTCTGGACACTCCCTGCTCCTGTTGAGAGACCCCCACTGTGCCCCCAGAGCCTCATGGGGAGCCCCTGCTCCATATTTCCACACTTTTCCCTCTCTGCTGGTGTCCACATCCAGAACCCAAACATTCTTTCTGGGAGGTTCCAGAGGGCTGCAGGTTTTGTTCAAGGAGGAGGGTCCAGGTCAGGTTGTTGAGCAGATCCTTGTGGGATGTGCAGCAGTTCTGGGGCTCTCTCAGTGCCTTGGGGACAGGCACCAAATGATCAGTTGCTGCATTTCCGGACTGGTTCCCTCACAGCTGTCCCTGCAGGGGGGTTTCCAGCCAGCCCTGCTCTGAAAACCATCAAAGGTCCTCACAGAGCCACTGCTTGGGCTCACACTGGGTTTTGTGCTTCTTGCAGGGCTGAGCAAACCACAGCCAGGCCTTTTCCCCCACAGAAAGAATTCTCACCTTTGCAGCAGCTCAAAAGCTGCGAGAATCAAAGCCAAGGGGGTGGGGGGAGCCTCAGGTCCTGGCTGCCACCTGGGGCTGGCCAGAGCAGGGCTGGCCAGTGCCCATCCCTGTGCACACTTGGATGGCCACTGGCTTCAAGGAGCAGGAGTTTGGGAGCTCCTTCCTGCCTGGAGGTCCATTCCCCAGCTGCTCTTGCTGGCTCAGATCCTGCAGGGAACGAGCCAGAATGGAGAAGTCTGGAACCCCTCGGAGCCACCACCCCCAGGACAGGAGCCCTGGATGTGCCCCCCAGGACAGAACCTGCCCCCCAACCTGTGACTCTCAGCACAAACAGCCTCTTCCTTCTGCTCCAGGAAAGAGAAAGTGAAACTGTTGGGGGGCACAACTGGACACCCCCATTCCCCACAGCCCCTCCACCACTCCCTGCAGACCCTTCACCACCTGCTTCCCCAACTTTGGGGTTCCCCCAAACCATTCCCTGCTCTAGTGTCTCCCAGGATCATCAGGGCACGAACTGGGGGCTGTGAAATTGAGGGATTAAAGAAAGGAAATGGAAAATGAAGAGATGAAAAAGCCCCTGGGGTTTGGGGAGGCACAGACCCAGAGCCCCTTCAAATCCCTCTTTGGGGTTTGCCTGACCCCAAAACCACAGGCACTCCAGAGGACATAGATGGGCCCTGGGTCTCCCCAAAATCTGAGACTCCCAGGGAGGAGCTGTGACCCACGAGTCTACCCAGCCACTGCTCATCTGTGGCACCCACATTCTCCTGGGATAACAACCGTAGGACCCCCAGGACTTAAGTCTCCCCTCTCGGAGATCTCATCTGAGGACTGCCATTCCCCAAGGTCTCCATGGCCCAAGACCCCAAATTCCCAAGGAGCCCTCTTACTCAGATTCTACCCCCTAGACCCCCCTTCCCCCATAACCTCAATTCTACGAGGTCTTCCATTCCCCTGGCCCTTCATCCTTTCAACATCCATGACACCAAATCCCTGGAGCCCCCATTCCCCCGGGACTCCCATCCCTGAGTCCCCCCAGCCCTGGTGACTCCCCCTCCTCAAGACACCCCATTCTCCAGGGACCCCATCCCTGGCTCCCCACATCCTCTGAGCTCCCCACTCCTGGGAACTCCATGTCCCACCTTGTGCCACCCAGCATTGTCCCCAGCCTGTCCCCACCCTGCCCACAACCTGTCCCCAGATTGTGGCCACCCTGCCCCCACCAAGGGCCACCTACACATGAGGATGAGAGCTGAGCTGGCTTCCTGTCCCTTCATCCGAAGAGCCGCCAGCCAGGGGACAGGTGGCCACAGCAGCGAGTGACAGCCAGTGCCCATGGCCGGGGACACCGGGATGGCCGGGAAGGTGGCGCTGCTCCTGTGGGGTGAGTGCCCCGGGCACGGGACTGATGCCTTAGGGATGGGCCCTGGTGAAGCAGAGAGCAGTGGGGAGGAGGCACAGGGGGGCTGCGGGTCCCCTGAGGTCCCCAAGGCTAGCAGAGCCAGAGTATGAGGTGACTGGAGTTTTGGAGTGGCTGTAGGGACAGGAGAGATGTGACAGGAGATTGGTGACAATAATGGTGAGACAGGGATTTGGCAAGGCATCATGGAGCTGTTGAAGGTGACCTGTGCCAGCATGGGGTGGCCATGGCATCCCGAGTTCTGGGGTGTGCACAGTGCTCCCGTGTCCTGCTGAAACATGGGGTGATTTTGGTGTCCCTGTCCCTGAGAGGTCTGTGCCACCTATGGACAGTCTGGGCACAGACATCACACCCTATATCCCTGTGCTGCTGACGCTGAAGAGCCACCCCCACCCAGCCCTGTCCCTTCTCCCTTCCAGCCCAGACCCTCGGCCTCGCTGGTGAGTCCTCGGGGGATGCCATGTCCCTGCCCTGCTGTCCCCAGCCCCGTGGTGGCCCTGGCAGGCTGGTGTCCCCTGTCACCCGCAGGTGCCCAGAGCACCCAGCTCCTGGTGGAGCCCCCCTGGACGCCGGCGGTGCTGTGGGACCGGGTGACACTGACCTGCCAGGGCTCAGGGACCACCGGTGACACCACCTGGTACAAGGACAGGCGGCGCTGGCAGCAGAAAGGACCCGCACACTTCACTGTCACAGAGAGTGGAACCTACACGTGTGAAAGGCCTGGCACTGGGCTCAGCCCCCCTGTGAGGGTGTTAAATGGTGAGGGGGGATGTTTGCCCTTGCACCCTCGGGTCCCCAAGAGTTCTGGGTGGGCTCCATTCCCAGGTCACACCCTTCATGTGACCAGAGCCCGTCCCCTGCACACAGGGACATCCCAGAGCATCCCATTGTCCTGAGATCCCCTGTTGCAGTGGGGGACCCCTGGTGCCTCCCAAGGCCTTTGGGATCCCCCAGACTCCCCAGATGTGACAGGTCCTTCCTGTTTCACAGAGCGTCTTGTGCTGCAGCTGCCGGCACGGGCGCTGCTGGAGGGGGACACGGTGACACTGCGCTGCCGGGGCTGGCAGGATGCCACGGTCACTGGAGTACGATTTTACCACGGGGACAAGGATCTGGGGGGGCCCCTCTGTGGGACCGAGCTGTCCCTGTCCCCCCTGCAGCTGCACCACAGTGGCTGCTATCGCTGCGGGGGCTGGGTGAGCTCTGGGCCATCACCGTGCTGGGAGAAGTCAGCACCAGTGACAGTGACAGTGACAGTACATGGTGAATGTGGGAATGGGAACGGGAAATCCCAGCATCTTCCCAGCTTTCCTCCACCACTGCCTGGGTCCCACATCCCTCCTTCCTTCCATCCCTGGGTCACCCAGACCTTCCCATGTCCATCTTGGTTCCCTCCATATTTGTCCAGGTCCCTCTCTAGGTCCCCCCCATCCCTGCCTGTCATCCCATACCCCTTCTCCGTTCTCAGCTCCATCCTCTGCTCTCCCTTTCCTACCTGGCTTGCTTCCAGCCCTCCCTGATTCCCCCCAGTCCCTCCCTGGGCTCCCCCCATCGCTCTCTGAGCCACCCCACATCCCTCCCTTGGTCCCCTCTGTCCTATCTCATCCCTGTCCCTCACCTCTGCCTGCCTCAACCCCACCCCTCTCTGGGTCCCCTTCTCCCTCAATGGGATCCCCTCCCATCCCATCATACTCCCCTCCTGCCACTCCCCATATGTCTCACCCTTCCCAGATGCCCCATCCCACCCATGTCCCCCTGCAGGGGTCCCGCTCTCAGGGGTGTCCCTGCCCGTGCAGCCCCCTGGGGCACAGGTGGCATTGGGAGACTGCCTGGTGCTGAGCTGTGTGGTGGCCAAAGGGACAGGTCCCCTGTCCTTCCCCTGGCACGGGGGAGGCTCAGGGACACCACTGGGCACTGGCCCCGCCTTGAGCTGAGGCACGCTGGGGACAATGACAGCGGCCACTACCAGTGGGGACAGCATGGCCAAGAGTGTCCCCCTGAATGTCACCGTCCTGGGTAAGCAGGACCCTCAGCCTGGGTGTGACCTCATCCACGGCATCCCCATCCCACACCAGCCACAGCCCCACCACTGCAGGTCACAGTTCTGGGTGGCCGGGACCCTCTGGCTCTGGATGCCTCACCCACAACATCCCCAGAGGGTGACTGGTAAACACCACCATAAGTCACATTCCTGGCTGACAGGCTCCCTCTGTCTCCAGGTGCCACCATGCACAGGCTCCCACATCCCCCCCATCTGACACTCCCTTGCCTCATTCCCTGCCCCCACTCTGGGTGTCAGCCCCTGCCCCCACCTCAGCCCTGTCTGTGTCCCCGCAGTGCCCGTGGCCAATGCCACCATCACCCCCGGTCCCCCGGCACTCCAGGTGTGCCCAGGTGACCCCATGACCCTGCGCTGCTCGGTGCAGGTGGGCTCAGCCCCTGTCACCTTCACCTGGCTGCACAACGGGCACGAGGTGGCCCAGGGTCCCCTCCTGGAGCTTGGGGACATTGATGTGGGACATTCGGGCACCTACCAGTGCGTGGCCACCAACCAGCTGGGACAGGACGGGCACCGCGTGTTCCGGGCACTCAGCCCAGAGCTGGCCCTGGAGGTGACACCACAGGGAACCACTGGACACCACTGGAACACAGGTGGGGTCACACGGGGTTCCTACATGGTTCTGAGATCCCCGGACCACAGATGACCCAGGATCAGCCCCGCTCTGTCCCTGGCAGTGACACAAATGGAACAGGGCACAGGAGGCGAACTCATGAGGTCACTGGGATTGCAGAACCTCTGGGGTGACCCCCGTGACCCCAGTGTATCCCCCTCTATTTCCTGCAGAGGCTCCTTGGGTATTTCCTGCATTGGTCATTGGGTCCCTCTTGTTCCTGATCCTCATGGGTGTCATTGTGGCCTTTCACTGGTGGATCCACATGGGTGGGTGACAATGGGGGACACGGGTCCTGGAGAGTGCTGGGAAGGCTCCAAGGAAGGGGAGGGTGGCCCCCACAGACCCTAACTTGGGAGGGGCTGAGCCCCCAGTGACCAGGGCTCAGGGCCCAGGGGTGGCTGGGGAGGTGCTGAAGGGTCATGCAGGGATGTTGGGGGTTTTATCAGGGCTTTTTGGGAATTCTGAGGGTGCCCCTCCCTGCCAGGCTTGGTGTTCTGGGGGCTCAGTGTCGTGGGGCAGTGGGGTGGTTCAGGGTTTCTGAGGAGCATCAGGGATACTGGGGGGATCTGGAGGGAGTTGAGGTGGTTCAGGGTTCTGGGGGTGGGTGGGGAATCAAAGTCACCCCTCCAGTTTCCTTTGCAGATGCCAGGAAGCACCAGGAAAGGTGAGTGCAGGCTCTGACCATGATTTGGGTTTTCCCCAAACCCTCAGGACCTCCCATCCCCTTCCACACACCCCTTTATTCGCACAGGGCCCCCCCACTGGAGGATCCTCAAGGGACCTACATGGAGCTGCAGGGGCCACATGGGCAACCATGGGAACCCAGTGACATCTATGGCAATCTACAGCAAAAGTTGTGACACTCTGGGAAGGGGGAGGCACTGGGTGACACGGGGTGCTCCCTCCATGGCTCCTGTGGTTGTCCATCCTTCCAAGGGAGGTGTCATGAGCCAGGAGAAGGCTACACAGGGCACCCTGTGCTCCCCACTTCCTCTCCCGGTACCCCCAGAGGCTCCCCCATCCCCTTGCCCATATCTGCAGTGGGAAAAACGAGGTTCACTTTCCTAGTAGATTTTACAAGGCTTAATTAAAAAAAGTCAAATAGGAGACAAAGTCAATAAAGCAAAAGATTCTTATGTCCCAGTGCTTGAAGTTCAGCCAAGAGCACACACTAACTCAGAAAACACTTCCTTAAATGCATCAACATGTGGAATATTCATAGACCTTCATGCATTATTCAAAATCATTTCCCCAATCTGTAAATCAGCTTTTATTGTGGCTCCATAAATTCCTTCCCTGGACTTCTGGTGTTTGTCATCCCTATCTTTATCCAGATAGGATAATCCAAGAATGTGAAGAAATTTCTGATTATCTTTTTACCATTCTCTGAGTTACTTACATAAACAAAAGCTTTTTACATCACCATGTTGTAGTAAAAAAAAAAAAAAAAAATACTTAGCATACTATTATTTCTAAGTTTTGTTAATAACAGATCTAAAATAAACTATATTCATACAGCAAAGTTTTCCAGCATTAAACACATAGCATTCATTTTAATACTTGCAAAAAGCCAATAATATAATCTGTACTTATAACATGCAGGGACTCCCCAACCCCCATCCGAGTGCTCCAAGTACCCTCAGTGACATCCCCATTCTCTGGCCCCAGTGCTCACAGTACACCCAGAGGGTTCCCCAAATTCCCTGGATTTCCAAGTGGTGGCACCTGCGTGTCTCTGGCATCATCAAATGATGGCTGCTGTGGGCTGGTGCTGCACTGGTGGCTCTGGGCTGGTGCTGCACTGGTGGCTCTGGGCTGGTGCTGCAGCACTGGTGGCTGTGGGCCCGTGGTGCTGCAGCACTGGTGGCTGTGGGCTGGTGCTGCAGCACTGGTGGCTCTGGGCTGGTGGTGCTGCAGCACTGGTGGCTATGATCTGGTGCTGCACTGGTGGCTCTGGGCTGGCGTGTTGGTTTCCCGTGCTTGGGGTGGATTCACCTCAGAGCAGGCTCCATGAGGCTGGGGAATGGGAGGGGCTCTCCCGTCTCTGGGAGCTTCCCCTGTGAGCTGCTGGCACCAATCAGAGAGCTGGTTTGGTGATGGACAGCTCGGGAAACCAATGAAAAGTTATTTCACGTTCACAAATCACAGTGGATTGAGTTGGCCGCCTCTCTTGCGGCTTCCGGCCTCTGGGGGTGGTGGTCCCTGCCTGGGGGCTCCGGCTCTGCTCCGGGCTTGGCCTGGAGTCCGGCCCGGTGCCCCGGCTCTGCTGGGGGCCCGGCTTGGGACCCCGGCCCCGGCTCTGCGGGGGGCCCGGCCCGGCCGCATGGTCCCGGCCCACCCTCCCTGACCGCATGGCCCCGCGCGGCCCGGAGCTCCCCTCTCCACGTGGCATGGCCGAGCAGGGGGGATCGGGAGCCACCAAAAGCTCTCCCTTCCCCCTTCCCTCCTCGTTATGAGAGAAGCGGCCTTCAGCTGCCCATGTTGTTTCTTCATGATTTGGATACAATTGTAACTTCTTTATGCCTGGATAAGATCCTCGATCTCCTAAGCTTCCCTGAATGAGAAGAAATGAAAGCATGGAGACTACAGAGGTCAGCGGAATGAAGATAAAGTTCCTGGTGGGAAGAGATTGAAAAGATGCAAACTGATAAGTAGCTTAAAACCTTTTTTGTGGGCTAAGGGGATTGTGACTTCACTAAAATTCCTTTAAACTGTGAAATATACTTGGAGAAGTTTTGATACTTAAAAAGAGGACTTTTTTTGCCTTGAGGAAATAGAGCTCTCTCTGTTCTGGGACGGGAATATGAACAGAGACATTTGATACAGAAAGAAATTACTTTTTGCCTCAGGGAAATGGAGCTTTCTCTCTGTTCTGGGACTGGAATATGAACAGAGACACTTCATAGAGAAGGAGATGAAGAGAATTTTGTTTTTCGGCAGCCTGCCTTTAAAAGTTATACCCCAAGTGTGTAACATAACCCATTGCACAGCTTTGAAAGGACTGTGAAAGAATGGGAGGAAAGTCATAATCTGCAATATTTTCCCAGGCAGATGTAGATTGTGAAGGTGAAGACACCCCCTAAGCCATAACTAAAAAAAGGACTTTTGTCTCTTAAGTAAACTAAACTAATTATTTGGATGTATAACTGACTGAAGTGATCCCTGTATGTTTTTTGGTAAAAAAATGTAAAATAAAGGGGAGGAGGGAACAATCCAGAGATCTTATTCTAAATTATTTTTGTGTTATTAATAAATTTCTTACTCTGCATTTTTAAGTTTAAGCCTGCTTTGTCTCTACTCCTAGGTCCTGTCTGTAAAAAAAAATTAAATATATTAAGGCTGGCAAACCCAAGTCACACTGTGACAGACGGTGCTGCAGCACTGGTGGGTGTGGGCTGGTGCTCCAGCACTGGTGGCTCTGGGCTGGTGCTGCAGCACTGGTGGCTCTGGGTTCGTGCTCCAGCGCTGGTGGCTGTGGGTTGGTGCTGCAGCACTGGTGGCTCTGGGCTGGCAGCTGTGGGTTGGTGCTGCAGGTTGGGGCTGCAGGGCTTGTGCAGCTCCTGGCTGTGACTAACTCGGGAAACATGGCAGAGGCGGTGGGTGGGTGCAGGCTTCTTGCTAAGTTGCTTTTGTAAATTTCCAGACAGGGTTGTTTTGGCAGTCCTGCTCCTGTTCGGGTCATGAAAACTGCATGGTGGTTCTGTAATTTCTCTTCTGACTGTGCCTCATTTTCTTGGAGGCAATTGCATAGATGACTACTCTGAACCTGCTGATGATAGAAACACATGCATATTTTCTCTTTAAGTTAGTGTATCAATTAGGGATTAGCAATTATCAATACATTCAATTGAGGAGCCTTACCTAAAAATCATTTCAATTTTTTTAATATAAATATTGCATTACTCAGACTTCTCTAGAAGTTCATTTCACTTTCTTTCTGTTTTCCTAAAAGCATATATGACTTTTGCTAAGAACATGAAGGGAATAGCAAAACAATGTGTTCTAGTGAGACAGCAGTCAGGAAGAATTCAGACATACCAACCAAAAAATTTCCAATAACAGACATAATTAATAACATGTGAAATTAGACGATTACTGTTATGTATGTGATTCATGCTAATTAAATTGGAACAATATTAGCAAAATTGTTGCTTTATAATCAATAAAAAAGTTGTATTTAATTGTTATAAAGCAAAAAGGGATAAAGGAAATGGTTAAACAAAGCAGGTAGAATCATCCTCCTGATGTTTGGTGGCAATGAGGATGGTAAGGGTATAGGCCTAAGAACAGCATCTAGAAATAAAACTTTCAGCCTTGAATTGGGCCAAATTGGGGTGATTCCAAAGCATTGGACACAGGACTAAGGCCTGTTGTGGGAAGATATATTTAATTATATAATGCTAAGCATAATGCACTAAGCATATTGTACAGTGTGAGAGGAATGGTCCTACCCGTACCCCCCAGCCAGGGTATCCTCCAGTCAGTTTTGCTTACACTTGATTCGAACCAAGCCTCAATTATACTAAATTACCCATTGCTAAATTTTGTATTTACTTAAATCTTTGTAACTAATATATTCTGATTGTATTCATTTATATACAATTGTTGCTATTAATGAATTGCCGCTAAATTTAACCTTGTTGTTTTGATTAATTAAACAAAATGAACATATCCAAACATCCATTTATAACAATTACCAACCACTAGAACATTTTACCATCATTCCAGTTTCTGCAACAGCTGAAAAATGTCAAATCAGTGCAGAACTAGACAAAGATGTCTGGAAAAGGATTCCCAAGTGCACTTCAAAAATAGGTCCAGCTCTCATATTGATAGGGTCAAATTGCCAAGTCAAAGCGACTCATCACTTCAGTAGAACAAAAAACACACTTAAGAGAATTCAGTTAATCGGTATTAATACCAAACACAACGTGATCAAAATAAAACTGGAACGTTGTCTAAATTTAGTGATACTGAAACTCAACAGAAATGAACTTGAGCAGAATTAACCTAATAGAACTAAGCCTTAGTCAATCTTAATAGAACGCATGTGGACATGAAAATATTGGCCCTTAACAGGAATACAAACCAACATCTCTTACAAGATATAGACGTAAGTTACTCTAATACTGATAATAAAAAAGGGCACTAAAACGTTCGGACGATCTGTGAACAGGATGATTTTGCTGGAGGGACCAAAAAGTATATGATAAGTATGTTGTGGTTCTGTGTAATTTGGATTTGAGCATAGATCATGGTAATTGCAATTGTTAAGTATAGGTCTTATTAGGATTTTCTAAAGTACAGATTTAATCATTCTTAAATTACTAAAGAGCTATACATAATCAAAATGTTGACACATGTTTTATGGCAAAAAGAATTTTCAGACTTATCTTAAACAATAACTGCTGTTCTACAGGCATTTACTTAAAAACATTTGTGAAGAAAGGGTCCCCCGAATTAAGGGGGCAGAAACATTATCTGTCTGTAAATACTCTTTGGTATATAAATTTCTAATTATTATAGTAAAACCCAACACCATTATAACTGTGCCATAGTGCACACAGATAGTTTTGAATTCCTCCAGAAAAACAATAAAAAAATCACTCTTTCCCTTTTTTTTTTTTTTTTTTTTTTTTTTGGGGGGGGGGTGGGGGGGAGGGTTGTTTGTTTTGTTGTGTTTTCTTTTGTTTCTGCTAGAAGGGATCTGAAGACACAGGCGCCTGTGGGCTGTGGTAAAGAGAGGCGGCTCAGCAGTCGGGCAGCAGACGGCGGGCGGCAGCTCCGGGACCCCGCGGGGAAAACGGGAGCCGCTCCGAGAACGGGGGGAGAGTGGGGAATGCCGCCGCGCGGGGAAGGGAAAAAGAAACTTTTGCTGTATGGCATCTATCTTTGTAGGGGTTAGATCCCCGCATTTGGAACGAGCAGGTGGCGGTGAAAGCCGCGCCGAGCCGCCACGGCACCGAGCCCGAACCGAGCCCGGCACAGCCCTCCCGGGGCTGCTGCACCCCCGAGCACGAGAGCGGGGAAAAGAGGAGGGGAAAAGGCAGTAAAAAACAAACCCTAAAACTGCATACAGGAGGGGATAAAACACCGGAAAACGAATGCAGAACAAAGCTAAAAAGGCACAAAGCACCCACACCCCCACACCCGCCCCGGCAGAGCCGCCGAAAAGCCGCGGCCCGAGCCCACGAGAGAAGGCGAGCGGAGCCCCCAGCTCCGGAAAGGAGCCGTGCCGCAGGAAATGCCGGCCGGCCCCAGCAGCTCCAGAGCCGCACAGCCCGCGCAAAGCCGCGGCCAGGCGCAGCTTCGGGGGCTCTGGAGCACAAGACTGACCCGGACGCTGCTGCGGCACCGCCGCGGCTCCCAGAGGGCGGGAGCGGCTGCCCCGCGCTCTCGGGGGAACGAAACCGCGCCCCAGTTATTCTGCAGGCGCACGCAACTGAATTCCCGATCCCGGTTTCTTTGACCCTCTCCATGTGTCTTCATACGGCTGGAATAAAAGCAGTTTTAAAAGCGACTATAACATTTTTTAGCACTGTTTTCAACATGAAAAACGGACTTCAAAGGTAATCTTTCCATCGTTAGTGGAATGATGGAAACAGAAACAGAGCCAACGGTCTGTAATTTTTTTTTTTTTTTTTATACTATGTAGGTAGTGGTTTTGTGGCTACCATGTCGTCCCTTATGGCCGCTGCCTCCCCAGCTCACTGGCTGGTTCTCCAGACTGTTCCCTGTATCTCCTTGAGTCTTAGTTTGAAGGACAGGGGTCTGCCAAGAAAGGCAGAAATTTTTTTTTTAAACAGAGACCCGAATTGCACTTTCCCCAAATATTATAAACGTTTGAATTAAGGACTTTGAGGCAGAGATAAGGGGGTAGGAATAACAGCTCTTTTACTAATATATTCAACTGTACCAGCAGAAACAACAGCAGTTGTTAAAATTACTAACAAAACAGAACAGATTACTCGGTTCCAGTCCTTTCTTTAGCTGTGACCACGCTCTCTCTCGGTGGGAGCGGAGGCGGGAAGGGGCGGCTGCGGCTGCGCCGGTCTCGGGTGGGAGCGGCTGGAGCGGGCAGCTCCTCGCTCACCGTTTGGGTTCTGGTGCTCAGCTGTGTCCGCAGAGACTGGAGGCTGGAGCAGGGCAGATGCAGGGCAGGTGATTGCAGAGGGTTTGGCTCTCGTGCGTCCGGCCGCGCGGCTCCAAGACCGAGAGGATCTTCCTTCCAGCCCCCGGAAACACAAGTCCCCTCCGGAAGCATGAGAGCCCCTCTCCAAGCCGATCCCACCTACCCCTTTTGTCCAGAGCCCGCAAAGATTCGCGGTGTACCCGGCAGCTCCATTGGCATGACAATGGGAAAAATTCTTTAAATTGACACAGCAATAGGAAAAACATTCAACCCCCAACATTATCCACCCCGAATTTTTTTTATGCCAACATGCTACAGCAAATTAAAACTTTTATATTATATACATACATGCAGCTACAGGCACAGTATTATAGATAGTTTACCTTAGAACAAGGTCTCCTTGGGGTATGCATCGGGTTTGTCCATCCTTTTGCATTACCCACTAAGTACAACCTGGTCCTTGAGCGAAAACTACTCCACGAACAGGATTGTTTTTGCTGGAGGGAGAGTTTACTTAAACAGGTTTTTTTAACATGCCTTTTAGGTGTACTACAGGGACTTTATTTCTATTTGGTGTTTTTAGGGGCTCAGATTGGGCAGGGCCTGCTCGGTTAGTGGAACCTCGGGTATTCACTAACCATGTGGCCTTTGGTAGATTGATCTCCCAGTTTTTGAAAGTCTCCTTACTAAGTGCCTTTAAGGTGGTTTTAAGCAGGCTATTGCACCGTTTGACTTTCCCAGCTGCTGGTGCATGGTAGAGAATATGATACACCTACTCAATGCCATGTTCTTTAGCCTAGGTGCTTATAAGGCTATTTTTGAAATGAGTCCCGTTGTCTGACTTAATTTTTTTAGGGGTACCATGCCTCCAGAGGACTTGTTTTTCAAGGCTCAAGATGGTGTTCCGAGCAGTGGCATGAGGCACAGGGTAGGTCTCCAACCACCCGGTGGTGGCTTTCACCATGGTCAGCACGTAGCGCTTGCCTTGGCGGGTTTGAGGCAGTGTGATATAGTTAATTTGCCAGGCTTTTTTGTACTTGTACTTGGACCACCGCCCCCTATACTAGAGGGGCTTTACCCGTTTGGCTTGCTTGATGGCAGCGCACGTGTTACAGTTGTGGATAACCTGGGAGATGCTGTCCATGGTTAGATCCACCCCTCGGTCTCGTGCCCACTTGTAGGTGGCATCCTTGCCTTGATGACCTGAGGCATCGTGGGCCTATTGAGCCAGGAACAATTTTCCCTTGTGTTTCCAATTTAAGTTTATCTTTGAGACTTCTATTTGTGCAACCTGATCTACCTGCTCATTGTGCTGGTGTTTTTTATTAGCCTGACTTTTGGGAACATGAGCATTTACATGACGGACTTTCACGGGTAGCTTTTCTACCCGAGTGGCAATGTCTTTCCACTCATCAGCAGCCTAGATTGGTTTTCCTCTACGTTGCCAATCAGCCTTTTTCCACCTTTTCAGCCACCCCTACAGAGCATTGGCTACTATTTAGGAGTCAGTGTAAAGGTAGAGCTTTGGCCATTTTTCTCTCTCAGCAATGTTTAAGGCCAGCTGAACAGCTTTGAGCTCAGCAAGTTGACTTGATTTACCTTTTCTTTCGGTAGCTTGTGCAACTTGTCGTGTGGGGCTCCATACGGCTGCTTTTTACTTTTGGTTCATCCCCACAATGCGGCAGGAACTGTTGGTGAAAAGGGCGTAGCATTTTTTATTTGCTGGCAGTTGGTTGTATGGTGGGTCTTCTTTAGCCTGGGTTACTTGTTTTTGCTCCTCTTTGTTAGCGAGACCAAAATTTTTACCATCTGGCCAGTTTGTAATTATTTCCAAAATTCCAGGGCGATTCGGGTTACCAATTCGGGCGCGCTGCGTGATAAGGGCAATCCACTTGCTCCATGTGGCGTCGGTGGCGTGGTGAGTAGAGGGAACTTTTTCTTTGAACATTTACCCCAGCACTGGCAGTCGGGGTGCCAGGAGAAGCTGTGCTTTCGTGCCAATTACTTTTGAGGCAGCTTGGACTTTTTTATAGGCAGCCAGGATTTTTTTTTTTTGTGGGAGTGTAATTGGCTTTAGATCTTTTGTAACTTTTGCTCCAGAATTTCAGGGGTCGGCCTCGGGTCTCACCAGGCACCTTCTGCCACAGGCTCCAGGACAGACCATGGTTTCCGGCTGCAGAGTAAAGCACATTCTTTACCTTTGGTCCCGTCCTGACTGGGCCAAGGGCCACTGCATGAGCGATTTCCTGCTTGATTTGGGCGAAGGCTTGCTGCTGCTTAGGGCTTCAGTGGAAATCGTTCTTTTTGCGGGTGACCAGGTAGAGAGGGCTCACAATTTGGCTGTACTCACAGATGTGCATTTTCTAAAAGCCTATGGCACCTAGGAAAGCTTGTGTTTCCTTCTTGCTTGTTGGTGGAGACATTGCAGTGATCTTATTGATGACCTCAGTGGGGATCTGGCGCCGTCTATTTTGCTACTTCACTTCCAGGAACTGGATCTCTCGGACAGGTCCTTTGACTTTGCTCTTTTTAATGGCAAAACCGGCTCCCAGCAAAATTTGGATGATTTTTTCTCCTTTCTTAAATACCTCCACTGCTGTGTTCCCCCACACAATGATGTTATTGATGTACTGCAAATGTTCTGGAGCCTCACCCTTTTCCAGTGCAGCCTGGATCAGTCCATGGCAGATGGTGGGACTGTGCTTCCACCCCTGGGGCAGTCGGTTTCAGGTGTACTGCACGCCCTTTCAGGTGAAAGCAAACTGAGGCCTGCACTTTGCTGCCAAAGGAATGGAGAAAAATGCATTGGCAATGTCAATGGTGGCATACCACCTTGCTGCCTTGGACTCCAGCTCGTACTGCAGCTTTAGCATGTCCGGCACGGCAGCGCTCAGCGGTGGAGTCACTTTATTTAAGGCACGATAGTCTACAGTTAATTTCCATTTTTCGTCAGATTTGCGCACAGGCCAGATGGGGCTGTTGAAGGGTGAGTGGGCTTTGCTAACCACCCCTTGGCTCTCTAGCTTACGGATTATTTTGTGGATGGGGATTACAGCATCTCGATTTGTCCGGTACTGCCGGCGGTGCACTGTCATGGTGGCAATTGGTACCTGTTGCTTTGTCACTTTTAGGAGCCCCACTGCAGATGGGTTTTTTGATAGTCCAGGCAAAGTGTTTAACTGCTTAATGCTTTTTGTTGCTACAGCAGCTATTTTAAAAGCCCACTTGAACCCCTTTGGGTCTTTGTAGTAGCCATTCCTGAGGAAGTCTATGCCTAGAATACGTGGTGCCCCTGGGCCAGTTACAATAGGATGTTTCTGCCACCCCTTCCCTGTCAGGATAATTTTAGCTTTTAGCAAAGTGTATTTTTGTGATCCCCCCGTCACCCTAACAATAGAAACAGGTACCTTCCCCACATGTTTTGATGGTATCAGGGTGCATTGTGAACCAGTATTAACTAGTACTCTATGTTTCTGTGGCTTTGATGTGCCAGGCCATCGCACCCACACTGTCCAATACTCTCTGTCATCCCATGCCTCTCCCTGGCTAGAGGCAGGGCCCCTCTAGCCCTGGTTATTTTTTTTTTTTTGGGCATACATAGTGGAGGTTTTTTTCAGGGGATTTGACAGATCATTTTCCCTTTTGTGATACCCTGCACCTTTACCATGGGAGGTTGAGGCTACTTTTATCTTAGCACGGTTCCTTTGGTTAGCATTTCCCTCTCTCAGCTGACGCACCCATGCTGCCAGGACAGAAGTGGGTTTCCCATCTCATTTTTCTATGTCTTTTCCATGGTCTCGCAGGAAAAACCACAGGTCAGCTCGTGGGGTGTACCCTCTCTTTTTAGCTGGGGGGCGTTGGGTTTTAGATTTGGGGCCTATGACTCGCACTGGTGCTGCACTGATTTTTTTTATTTCTTCCCTCATCTCCTTTCTCATTTCCTCTCTCATTTCCTCCCTCATTTCTTCCATTTTGTTTTGGAGCTCTTGGAGGTCCCTGGCCACGGCAGAGACATTGGCTTGCATTGGGCTATTTATCATACTCTTAAAATTTCTGAGTCTGTTGGCAACAGAACCTACTGTCTCTTGGTGGTCATTAGCATTGATCATTGCAATGAAGGTGGTATATTGAGATGGCCCCAGGGTTGCCAGATTCCACAGCATCTGCCCTGTGCACCTGACCTTGTCAAGGTCATTGTCATGCTGTCTATCTTTCCCAAAGTGTACCTTTAAGACTGCCACTTCTTTTAGCTGCTGGATCCCTTTCTTAAGAGTTTTTTAGCGCATTTTACGGTGGTACTCCTGCATTCTCTCTTTGTGGACAAACTTTTCCCTCACACTCATTAAAAGCTGGTCCCAGAGGGAAAGGAGGCTTTGCTCCCTTACAAATATTTGGTCTACACCTGAATCCTGGGCTAAGGATCCCAAATTCCTGGCCTCAGTTCCATCCAGTTGCACACCTGTTCCCGTAAGGTCCCAGACCCGGAGTAACCAAGTTGTAAAAGGCTCACGGCCTCGCCGTGCAATGTCTTTACGCAGGTTATGGAGACTGTCGTATGAGAGGGACTCGGTGACAATCTCAATCTCTGGCTCCCTTGCTGGCTGTGAGGACCCTCCCGGCTGATCCCCATTATTTAGGTGCCTCGTTTTAATTTTAGATTTTTTTGTTTCCACAGGGGCAACTGCCACTGGCTGTGGCTGCCCCTGTGATCCGGCTGGAGCTTGGACAGATACAACATTTACGGGTTCTACTGCAGCACCATCTGACTCTCCCTTTTCAGGGCAGGGGGAGGGTTTTTTACTAGCTGAAGAAAAGTGCTCCTTCAACATCTGGCTGTGCTCCTTTAACATCTGGCTTTGCTCTTTTAACACCTGGCTAATATTTTTCACTAGAGCTCCCACCCACTCTGGGTGGTTCATTTCTGCAGTGGGCTGTGGGGCAGCATCAGGCTTTGGGGCAACATTTTTGGTCCCTGGGGCAGGGGCACACTTTGGGATAACATCCCTGGTCCCTTGGGCAGGGTTATGTTTTGGGGCAACATCTCTAGTCCCTGGGGCAGGAGCAGACTCTGGGGCCACATCTCTAGTTTTTGGGGCAGGGGAGGACTTTGGGGCCACATTTTTAGTCTTTGGAGCAGAGGCAGACTTTGGGGCCACATTTTTAGTCCTTGGGGCAGGGGAAGACTCTGGGGCCACATCTTTAGTTCCTGGGGCAGGGGAAGACTCTGGGGCCACATCCCTAGTCCCTGGGGCAGGGGAAGACTTTGGGGCCAGATCCCTAGTCCTTGGGGTAGGTATTAGGGTTGTTAACTAAGCTAATATTTTCTTGTTTTTGAATGCTAAGTAGAGCAGGCCTATCAACAACACCAGCCACTGTATAATAACACTAACAATTAAAACAGATTTGAAATCTTTGAAAACTGGTGGAGTTGCCTCAAAAAACTGGGTGATGGGTTGGGAGAAAATTTTCCTTGCATTCATTACTTTACAGTAAGTACCATTATTGAAATAACCCCAGAAACACGCAGTTAGAGTATGATAGCTCTGGATCCATGTGGCCACTTCCCAGAGAAAATTAAAAAACCATGAATTTTTGACATAATCAATTTACCAAACTAATCGGATAATAGCTACAGTAACTTTGGTGAGAGGGCCCATATTTAAAAAAGGGGTTACAAATGGGAGAGAGGTATCTGTGGCCACATGGAGCCCAAACTAGATTAAACCGGACAACATGTTGCCCCTCAAGAGAGCTGTTACTCTTGTCTTAACTCTCCTCTTAATGCCCTCGAGCCCCACGTTGGGCGCCAAAATCTGTCCTGGTTTGAAGGACAGGGGTCTGCCAAGAAAGGCAGAAATTTTTCTTTTAAACAGAGACCCGAATTGCACTTCCCCCAAATATTATAAACGTTTGAATTAAGGACTTTGAGGCAGAGATAAGGGGGTAGGAATAACAGCTCTTTTACTAATATATTTAACTGTACCAGCAGAAACAACAGCAGTTGTTAAAATTACTAACAAAACAGAACAGATTACTCGGTTCCAGTCCTTTCTTTAGCTGTGACCACGCTCTCTCTCGGTGGGAGCGGAGGCGGGAGGGGGCGGTCGCGGCCGCGCCGGTCTCAGGGGGGAGCAGCTGGAGCGGGCAGCTCCTCGCTCACCGTTTGGGTTCTGGTTCTCAGCTGTGTCCGCAGAGACTGGAGGCTGGAGCAGGGCAGATGCAGGGCAGGTGATCGCAGAGGGTTTGGCTCTCGTGCGTCCGGCCGCGCGGCTCCAAGACCGAGAGGATCTTCCTTCCAGCCCCCGGAAACACAAGTCTCCTCCGGAAGCATGAGAGCCCCTCTCTAAGCCGATCCCACCTACCCCTTTTGTCCAGAGCCCGCAAAGATCCGCGGTGTACCCGGCAGCTCCATTGGCATGACAATGGGAAAAATTCTTTAAATTGACACAGCAATAGGAAAAACACTCAACCCCCAACACCTTGGATGCAATTGTTTATTTTATAATTTTTTTTTTCCGACTCCTGGCTGTTCCCTCACCAGGGTTCTTGAGACCGCTGTCCCCATGACTCGTTCATGCTCCCACGCTTAACAGTACCATATATTTTCCAGTTCATAACCTTTTCCTGTTCCTTGCCATCCTGCGGCTCCCCGTAGCCGTAGCCTTTGGCTACTTTGTATATTCCGTTTCTGAGTCCCTTAGTTTCTTTCGACCCATCGCTTACAGCATGCCAGAGAGTTATTCCCAGCCTTTCCCACTCGAAGGTGTTGAAAACACTTCCGGGCATGGCAAAAAAATCCTCTCTCCTGACCCCGTTACAAGAGTCTTTTTAAGACCTCTGTGTCATACTTCACTGCTCTCTTTGAGAGAATAAGCTGGAGGACATTCAGCGTGGCCTCTTCTTCTTTTGACACTGCCTTTCCCACCCTTCCAGCCCCGGCTGCTCCCCTTTTCCCAGTGTCCCCACTGCAGTGTACCTATTTTTTCCAGAGCCTTTCTCCCTGGACCCGTTTTTGTCCCCTACTCCTTGGAGCTGCCCTCCGACTCCCCCAGCGCGGTCCTGCAGTGCCGGTCTCCGACCGGGCCTCCCGCCTGTTCACTCCACAGAGCCCTGCAGAGTCCAAAGGATGTGATGCTCTGCTTCATTATCACAGTGCTGATCACATCGTGGAGTCACCAACACGCAGGAACTCAGGACTTCTGAACAGCTAACCAGTGTGATTAAGCAGAAGCCACTTTATTGTTTACATTATGCTCTACTTACACATTCCAAAACTACTGTCCATGGGATCAAGCAGTTCTTGATTGGTGCCTCTGTCTTCTCCACGCGCTCTGCTCGCATCTCTCAGGAAATATGATTGGTTAGAGTCCAGTGCTTCCAGGCCCTTCTTTATCTTAGCTCTTGCAGTCTTGGTAACCTGTTTTCTGCTTCTTCTTTCCCAGATTAGCACAATTTATGTTTCAGGAGCTTTGACAACTTCCAGTTCCAACCTAAAAATGATTTGGCCAGAGTACTGACAGGAGCACGCTGTGGCCTAAGATGTTCAAATACATTGCTACAGTGGGCACCCGTGGGAGCAGGGAGGGTAGGGACACACGGAGGGTGCCCCCGGGAAAGGACCTCCAGTGCCCCCAGTGGCCCGAGTGTCACAGCACATTCCCGCAGATGTCCCCATATTCCCGCGGTCACCCATGGGCTGCTGGCAGCTCAGCGTAGGTCACCTGGGGATCCTGGAGTGTGGTGGCACGGGGGGACGCTGTGAGAGACACTGGCTGTGGCATCTGGGCAGGGGACACTCATGGGTGACGTGTCCCTCTGTGTGTGTCCCAACCCGGACTCACCCCCCGTCTGCTTGGTGCTCACGACGTGGGTGTACAGCACCTCCCCCTCCTCTGGGGGGGCCGGGGGCTCCGGGGGGGCCCTGAGGGAATAAAGGGGATGTGTGGGAGGGAATGGGAGGTCTTGGGGTTTGGGGTCAAAGGCCAGAGTGTGTTTTGAGCTCCCCACTCACCTTTCCTGCTGCTTCCCGTCACCTGCAAAGGAAAGAGGGGAGGGGTAACTGTGGGGTCCACAGGGCCCCGACCCCTCTAAGGAATCTTCAAACCCCACTGCACCCTCAATTTCCCCCAGCACCCCTGAGCATCCCGGGGGGCCCTCAAAACTACTGAACCACCCCAGTGCTCTGCATCCCCTCTGCCCCCAGAACCTCAAGCCTGGCAGAAAAGCTCAACCTCCAAATTCTTCCAGGACCACTGAAGGAACCCCCCAAAAAAGGCCTTCCAACACCCCCACAAAACCTTTAGTACCCTGGGAAAGACTCTGAGCTCAAGTCACAGGCTGTGGGTGCTGCCTCATCACCCCCACATTTTGGTGGTCCCCCAGCCCTCCAGGGCCCCCATTGTCCCCATTGTCACCCACCCATGTTGTTCCACCGGTGCCAGCCCACAGCTCCACCCACGAGCAGGACCAGGAAGAGGAGGGACCCGCCAAGGCCTGCGGCCACTGCTGGGGACAGAAGGGACACATCAGGGTCACCTGTCACTGCAGGGCTCCTGCAATCCCAATGACCCCGTGTGACCCCACCTGTGCTCCCGTGTGACCCCACCTGTGCTCCAGTGGTGTCCAGTGGTTCCCTGTGGTGTCACCTCCAGGGCCAGCTCTGGGCTGAGTGCCCGGAACACGCGGTGCCCGTCCTGTCCCAGCTGGTTGGTGGCCACGCACTGGTAGGTGCCTGAATGTCCCACATCAATGTCCCCAAGCTCCAGGAGGGGACCCTGGGCCACCTCGTGCCCGTTGTGCAGCCAGGTGAAGGTGACAGGGGCTGAGCCCACCTGCACCGAGCAGCGCAGGGTCACGGGGTCACCTGGGCGCACCTGGAGTGCCGGGGGACCGGGGGTGATGGTGGCATTGGCCACGGGCACTGCGGGGACACAGACAGGGCTGGCACCTGGTGAGGGGGGGATAGGAATGCTGTGGGTGGGGTCACCTTCACTCTGGGGGTCCCACTCACCCAAGACGGTGACATTCAGGGGGACACTCTCGGCCACACTGTCCCCATTGCTGACCCGGCACTGGTAGTGGCCGCTGTCATTGTCCCCAACGTGCCGCAGCTCCAGGTCAGGTCCTGTGCTTAGTGGTGTCCCTGAGCCCCCCCGGTGCCAGGAGAAGGACAGGGGACCTGTCCCCATGGCCACCGTGCAGCTCAGCACCAGGCGGTCCCCCAGTGCCACCTGTCCCCCGGGGGGCTGCATTGACAGGGACACCCCCGAGGGCGGGACCCCTGCGGGGGGACACAGGAGGGTTGGGGACATGGGAAGGGTGAGGGACACCAGGGAGCAGTGAGGGTCTCAGGGAGGGCGAGGATAAGAGAGGGGTGGGGCATGTCAGTGAGGTAGAAAGGGGCGCAGTGGGGGGAGGCTTGGAAAGGGATGGAAGGGACCCCAGGGAAGGATGGGACATGCAGAGAGGGGAAACAAGGAGACGGTTAAAGGGAACCACAGGGAACATTCTGCAGACCCAGACAGGGATGGCGGGGCCATGGACAATGGAGGGACATCAGAGAGGGAGAGGTGCATCCAGGGAGAACTGTGGGGACCTGGTGGGGGATGCAGGAAGCAGCGAGGGTGATGGGAGGACCCAGGGAGAGAGCTGGGAAGGCAGGGCAGCACAGAGAGGGTTGAGCAGGGATGGGAGACCTGGGAGGGCTGTGGGGGCTCCCCGTGCCCATCCCCGCACTCACCGCGCACCGTGACGCCGAGCCGGGCGCTGCTCTTCCGCACGGCCCCCCCCCTCGGAGCGCACCTCGCAGCTGTAATTCCCCGAGTGGGAGACCCCCACGGCGGGCACCAGGAGCTGCGGGGACCCTTGCGGGCCCCCCACCAACTGCCCGTCCCGGTAGAAGCTGTACAGGAGGGGGGCTGGGGGCCGCAGGGGGCTGGGGGTGCTGAGGCAGCTGAGATTGAGGGGGGACCCCTCGGGGAGCTCGGGGGAACCTTTCAGCACCAAGACAGGCTTGAGCTCTGGGAAGGAGATGGGGGTGGGGACTGAAACTCTGAGTCCACTGAGAAGTGGCTTTGGGGGTGTCAGGATCTTGGGGTTCAGCCGTGGGAGTGCTCACCGTGCACTGTCACTGTCACTGGCGCTGACAATTTTGCTCCTGTTCCCACCAAGCCCCCGCAGCTGTAGCGGCCGCTGTCCTGCAGCTGCAGAGGGGACAGGGACATCTGGGAGCCTCTGAGGGACCCTCTGAGCTCCTTCTCATCCTTGTAAAATCGCACCCTGGTGACAGGGTTGTCCTGCGAGGCCCGGCAGCGCAGTGTCACCGTGTCCCCCTCCAGCAGTGCCTGTGCTGGCACCTGCAGCTCCAGTGGCTCTGTGGGACAGGAGGGTCCCGTCACACTGAGGAGCCCGAGACAGGTCCAGAGTGGGTGCCCACGGCACCGGGGATGTCTGGGTGGAGTGTTCACTGGGCAGGAGAATCTCAGGGACACCAGGAGCAGTCCCATGGCACAGCTGTCCCTGTGAGCAGGGGACAGGCACTAGGCACATGAGGGATGTGCATGTATCCAGGGAGTGGAGCTCACCCAGGCCTATTAGGGAGCCACCCGAGCATTTCAGATCCCCCCTCACCATCTGATACCATCACGGTGGGGCTGAGCCCACTGCTGGGTCTATGACACGTGTACATTCCACTCTTGGTGACAGTGAATCTGTCGGGTCCTTTCTGCCACCAGCGCCGCCTGTCCTTGTACCAGGTGGTGTCACCAGTGGTCCCTGAGCCCTGGCAGGTCAGTGACACCCGGTCCCACAGCACTGCTGGCGTCCAGGGGGGCTCCACCAGGAGCTGGGTGCTCTGGGCACCTGTGGGTGACAGGGGACACCAGCCTGCCAGGGCCACCACGGGGCTGGGGACAGCAGGGCAGGGACATGGCATCTCCCAAGGACTCACCAGCGAGGCCGAGGGTCTGGGCTAGAAGGGAGAAGGGACAGGGCTGGGTGGGGGTGGCCCTGCAAGGACAGCAGCACCTGGGGGACCTGGTGTGGTGTCTGTCCCCAAACTGTCCCCACAGGAACACTGGTGTAGCATGGAGGATTTGAGGACAGGGACACCTCAGTCACCCTGAGCTGAGGCAGGACATGGGGACACTGTGGACACCCCATGTATGCACAGGTCACCTCCCCCAGCCCTACAGCACCTGTCCCCATGGCCACATCCCCATAGCCCTGTGCCCGTGATCCCATTCCCATGGCACATGTCCCCATGCCCCATCTGCATGGGATGTGGCCCTTGTCCCTGACCCTGCATCCCTGTCTCCCCGTCCCTGTCCCCACAGCTGCCCCAACCCCAAGGCTCCCTTTGTAACTTCCTTGTCCCCGCATCTCTATCCCCCTTTTCCCATTCCCACATCCCAGTTCCCCTGTTCCTGTCCCCCTGTCCCTGTCCCCACAGCTCCCCCAGCCCCAAGGTTCCTTTTGCCACATCCTTGTCCCCACATCTCGATACCCCTGTTCCCATCCCCACATCCCAGTTCCCCTGTTCCTCTCCCCCTGTTCCTCTCCCCACGGCCACCCCACGTCTCTGGTCACACTGGGCTCCATGCCCATGCCCTGGCTCTGCTGGCCTTGGGGACCTCATGAGACCCCACAGTCCCCCTGTGCCCCCTCCCCACCGCTCTCTGCCTCACCAGGGCCCATCCCCGTGTTGTCAGGCCCGTGCCCGGGGCACTCACCCCACAGGAGCAGCGCCACCTTCCCGGCCATCCCGGTGTCCCCGGCCATGGGCACTGGCTGTCACTCGCTGCTGTGGCCACCTGTCCCCTGGCTGGCGGCTCTTCGGATGAAGGGACAGGAAGCCAGCTCAGCTCTCATCCTCATACGTAGGTGGCCCTTGGTAGGGGCAGGGTGGCCACAAGCTGGGGACAGGCTCTGGGCAGGATGGGGACAGGCTGGGGACAATGCTGGGTGGCAGAACTTGGGACACGGATTCCCCAGGAGTGGGGAGCTCAGAGGATGTGGGGAGCCAGGGATGAGGTCCCTGGAGAATGGGGTGTCCTGAGGAGGGGGAGTCACCAGGGCTGGGGGGACTCAGGGATGGGAGTCCCAGGGGAATGGGGGCTGCAGGGATTTGTGTCATGGATGTTGAAAGGATGAAGGGCCAGGGGAATGGAAGACCTCGTAGAATTGAGGTTATGGGGGAAGGGGGGTCTAGGGGGTAGAATCTGAGTAAGAGGGCTCCTTGGGAATTTGGGGTCTTGGGCCATGGAGACCTTGGGGAATGGCAGTCCTCAGATGAGATCTCCGAGAGGGGAGACTTAAGTCCTGGGGGTCCTACGGTTGTTATCCCAGGAGAATGTGGATGCCACAGATGAGCAGTGGCTGGGTAGACCCGTGGGTCACAGCTCCTCCCTGGGAGTCTCAGATTTTGGGGAGACCCAGGGCCCATCTATGTCCTCTGGAATGTGCGTGGTTTTGGGGTCAGGCAAACCCCAAAGAGGGATTTGAAGGGGCTCTGGGTCTGTGCCTCCCCAAACCCCAGGGGCTTTTTCATCTCTTCATTTTCCATTTCCTTTCTTTAATCCCTCAATTTCACAGCCCCCAGTTCGTGCCCTGATGATCCTGGGAGACACCAGAGCAGGGAATGGTTTGGGGGAACCCCAAAGTTGGGGAAGCGGGTGGTGAAGAGTCTTCAGGGAGTGGTGGAGAGGCTGTGGGGAATGGGGGTGTCCAGTTGTGCCCCCCAACAGTTTCACTTTCTCTTTCCTGGAGCAGAAGGAAGAGGCTGTTTGTGCTGAGAGTCACAGGTTGGGGGGCAGGTTCTGTCCTGGGGGGCACATCCAGGGCTCCTGTCCTGGGGGTGGTGGCTCCGAGGGGTTCCAGACTTCTCCATTCTGGCTCGTTCCCTGCAGGATCTGAGCCAGCAAAAGCAGCTGGGGAATGGACCCCAGGCAGGAAGGAGCTCCCAAACTCCTGCTCCTTGAAGCCAGTGGCCATCCAAGTGTGGGGCCCAGCCATGGCCCAGCCCCAGTGCACAGGGATGGGCACTGGCCAGCCCTGCTCTGGCCAGCCCCAGGTGGCAGCCAGGACCTGAGGCTCCCCCCGCCCCCTTGGCTTTGATTCTCGCAGCTTTTGAGCTGCTGCAAAGGTGAGAATTCTTTCTGTGGGGGAAAAGGCCTGGCTGTGGTTTGCTCAGCCCTGCAAGAAGCACAAAACCCAGTGTGAGCCCAAGCAGTGGCTCTGTGAGGACCTTTGATAGTTTTCAGAGCAGGACTGGCTGGAAACCTCCCCTGCAGGGATAGCTGTGAGGGAACCAGTCCGGAAATGCAGGAATTGATCATTTGGTGCCTGTCCCCAAGGCACTGAGAGAGCCCCAGAACTGCTGCAATTCCCACACGGATCTGCCCAACAACCTGACCTGGACCCTCCTCCTTGAACAAAACCTGCAGCCCTCTGGAACCTCCCAGAAAGAATGTTTGGGTTCTGGATGTGGACACCAGCAGAGAGGGAAAAGTGTGGAAATATGGAGCAGGGGCTCCACATGAGGCTCTGGGGCACAGGGGTGTCACAGCAGGAGCAGGGAGTGCCCAGACAGGGGAATTCAGGGCAGGGTACAGTGGATTTACCAGGGAATCAGACCGTGAGGGACACACGGGCATTTCCACAGATTGCTGTGGAACCAAATGTACCTGGGATTTCCCATCATCAGGGCAAGGTCGTAACAGACATCACCCTAAGTTTGGGCACCCCAGAGGTGCCAGGGCCCCACTGGGGACAGGAGGAATGCTCAGGGCCCCTCAGGACAGAGGTGTCCAGGATGTGCCACCTCTGGGACAGGAATCCCCAAGGACATGACACCCCCAGAACGAGGAGCCCCCTGGGACAAGACCCCAGGATAAACCCAGACGCCAACAGCCCAGAGGAGCCCTTTTCCCTCAGGGCAGGACCCCTCTGGATGTGCCCCCAAGACAGAATCCACATCCTGGCCTCAGCACAAACGGTCTCTTCCTTCTGCTGCAGGAAAGAGAAAGCAAAAATCTTGGTGGAGCACGGACAGAGAGCCCCATCCCCTACAGCCCCCCAACCACTGCCTGCACCCCTCAGACCCGTTTTCCCCCTCCTCGGATCCCTCAGCCATGACCTGCTTAGGTGTTCCCTGGGATGTGTGAGCCAGGAAATGAGGGGAGGGGAAAAAGTCCAGGGGTGTGTGGGGCAGAGAGCCAGAACCTCCCAGGACAAGCCTGGGGTGCCCCCCTGGCCATGAGCACCCTGTGGGGGCTGTGCTGGGCTCTGAGTCAGCCCAAAATCTGAGACACCCCATGAAGGAGCTGTGACCCCTGTGCCACCCAGCCACTGCCCATCCCTGTGACCCCCTGGGAACCAAACCATGGTAACCCCATTCCCATGGGAACCCAACCATGACACCCCCATTTCCTTGGTCTCTCCTTCCTAGGGACCCCCACCCCAGCTCTCCCATTGCTTGGCACCACCATTGCCTTGATCCATCCCATGGGCAGCTTCTTCCCCCAGACCCCCCATTCCCAAGGGTCCCTTTTTCCCCCTGCGCCCCCAAACTTGGGACCCACATAGCCTGGATACCCAACTGTGGCTCTCTACAACACCTCACCCTCCAAATTCTGGAATCATCCTGCCCCCACCATGCCCCACCATCAGCCCCATGGCCCACAAGGTCCCCACCCTGCCCCCATCCTGTCCACACCCTGCCCCCACCAAGAGCCACCTACACATGAGGATGAGAGCTGAGCTGGCTTCCTGTCCCTTCATCCGAAGAGCCGCCAGCCAGGGGACAGGTGGCCACAGCAGCGAGTGACAGCCAGTGCCCATGGCCGGGGACACCGGGATGGCCGGGAAGGTGGCGCTGCTCCTGTGGGGTGAGTGCCCCGGGCACGGGCCTGACAACACGGGGATGGGCCCTGGTGAGGCAGAGAGCGGTGGGGAGGGGGCACAGGGGGACAGTGGGGTCTCATGAGGTCCCCAAGGCCAGCAGAGCCAGGGCATGGGCATGGAGCTCAGTGTGACCAGAGCTGTGGAGTGGCCGTGGGGACAGGAACAGGGGGAGAGGAACAGGGGAACTGGGATGTGGGGATGGGAACAGGGGTATCGAGATGTGGGGACAAGGATGTGGCAAAAGGAACCTTGGGGCTGGGGGAGCTGTAGGAACAGGGACAGGGAGACAGGGATGCAGGGACAGGGACAAGGGCCACGGCCCATGCAGATGGGCCATGGGGACAGATGCCATGGGAATGGGATCACGGGCACAGGGCCATGGGGATGTGGCCATGGGGACAGGTGGTGTAGGGCTGCGGGAGGTGACCTGTGCATACATGGGGTGTCCACAGTGTCCCCATGTCCTGACTCAGCTCAGGGTGACCGAGGTGTCCCTGTCCTCAAAACCTCCGTGCTACACCAGTGTTCCTGTGGGGACAGTTTGGGGACAGACACCACACCAGGTCCCCCAGGTGCTGCTGTCTCCCCTCAGCCACCCCCACCCAGCCCTGTCCCTTCTCCCTTCCAGCCCAGACCCTCGGCCTCGCTGGTGAGTCCTCGGGGGATGCCATGTCCCTGCCCTGCTGTCCCCAGCCCCGTGGTGGCCCTGGCAGGCTGGTGTCCCCTGTCACCCACAGGTGCCCAGAGCACCCAGCTCCTGGTGGAGCCCCCCTGGACGCCGGCGGTGCTGTGGGACCGGGTGACACTGACCTGCCAGGGCTCAGGGACCACCGGTGACACCACCTGGTACAAGGACAGGCGGCGCTGGTGGCAGAAGGGACCCGACAGCTTCACTGTCACCAAGAGTGGAACCTACACGTGTCATAGACCCAGCAGTGGGCTCAGCCCCACCGTGATGGTGTCAGATGGTGAGGGGGGATCTGAAATGCTCAGGGTGGCTCCCTAATAGGTCTGGGTGAGCTCCACTCCCTGGATACATGCACATCCCTCATGTGCCTAGTGCCTGTCCCCTGCTCACAGGGACAGCTGTGCCATGGGACTGCTCCTGGTGTCCCTGGGACAATCCTGGGCAGTGGACACTCCACCCAGACGTCCCCGGTGCCGTGGGCACCCACTCTGGACCTGTCTCGGGCTCCTCAGTGTGACGTGACCCTCCTGTCCCACAGAGCCGCTGGTGCTGCAGGTGCCAGCACAGGCACTGCTGGAGGGGGACACGGTGACACTGCGCTGCCGGGCCTGGCCAGACAACTCTGTCACCAGGGTGCGATTTTACAAGGATGAGAAGGAGCTCAGAGGGTCCCTCAAAGGCACCCAGATGTCCCTGTCCCCTCTGCAGCTGCACAACAGCGGCCGCTACAGCTGCGGGGGCTTGGTGGGAACAGGAGCAAAATTGTCAGCGCCAGTGACAGTGACAGTGCACGGTGAGCAACCCCACGGCTGAACCCCAAGATCCTGACACCCCCAAAGCCACTTCTCAGTGGACTCAGAGTTTCAGTCCCCATCCCCATCTCCTTCTCAGAGCTCAAGCCTGTCTTGGTGCTGAAAGGTTCCCCCCAGCTCCCCGAGGGGTCCCCCCTCAATCTCAGCTGCCTCAGCACCCCCAGCCCCCTGCGGCCCCCAGCCCCCCTCCTGTACAGCTTCTACCGGGACGGGCAGTTGGTGGGGGGCCCGCAAGGGTCCCCGCAGCTCCTGGTGCCCGCCGTGGGGGTCTCCCACTTGGGGAATTACAGCTGCGAGGTGCGCTCCGAGGGGGGGGGCCGTGCGGAAGAGCAGCGCCCGGCTCGGCGTCACGGTGCGCGGTGAGTGCGGGGATGGGCACGGGGAGCCCCCACAGCCCTCCCAGGTCTCCCGTCCCTGCTCAACCCTCTCTGTGCTGCCCTGCCTTCCCAGCTCTCTCCCTGGGTCCTTCTGACAGCCTCACTGGTGCCTGCATCCCTCAACAGGTTCCCTCAGCCCTCCCTGAGCGCACCTCTGCTGGTCAAAGGTCCCTCCATTGCACACAGGTCTCACCATTCCTGTCTGGGTCCCCAGAATCTTCCCTGTGGTTCCCTTCAATCCTCTCCCTGTGTCTCCTCGCTGAATCTCCCATCCTTCCCTGGGGTCCCTTCCATCCCCTTCCATTCCTCTCCTGTGTCTGCTTCCCTTTCTTCTGCCCCGGAATCACCTCTAACCCTCTCTGATTCTCCCTCTCCCTGAGTCCCTCACTGCTCCCTGGTGTCCCCCACTCTTCCCATGTCCCCAACCCTCCTGTGTCCCCCCGCAGGGGTCCCGCCCTCGGGGGTGTCCCTGCCGGTGCAGCCCCACGGGGCACAGGTGGCACTGGGGGACCGCCTGGTGCTGAGCTGCACGGTGGTCATGGGGACAGGTCCCCTGTCATTCTCCTGGCACCAGGAGGGCTCTGGGGCACCACTGGGCATCGGCCCCCGCCTGGAGCTGCAACACATTGGGGACAACGAGAGTGGCCACTACCAGTGCCGGGTCAACAACAGGAAAAGCATGGCCAAGAGTGTCCCCCTGAATGTCACTGCCCTGGGTGAGCGGGACCCTTGGGCTGGGGGTGACCCCAACTGCAGTATTGCCATCCCCACTCACCCGGTGCCAGCCCTGTCTGTGTCCCCGCAGTGCCCGTGACCAATGCCACCATCACCCGCGGTCCCCCGGCACTCCAGGTGCACCCAGGTGACCCCGTGACCCTGCGCTGCTCGGTGCAGGTGGGCTCAGCCCCTGTCACCTTCACCTGGCTGCACAACGGGCACGAGGTGGCCCAGGGTCCCTTCCTGGAGCTTGGGGACATTGATGTGGGACATTCGGGCACCTACCAGTGCGTGGCCACCAACCAGCTGGGACAGGACGGGCACCGCGTGTTCCGGGCACTCAGCCCAGAGCTGGCCCTGGAGGTGACACCACAGGGAACCACTGGACACCACTGGAGCACAGGTGGGGTCACACGGGGTCACTGGGATTGCAGGAGCCCTGCAGTGACAGGTGACCCTGATGTGTCCCTTCTGTCCCCAGCAGTGGCCTCAGGCCTTGGCGGGTCCCTCCTCTTCCTGGTCCTGCTCGTGGGTGGAGCTGTGGGCTGGCACCGGTGGAACAACATGGGTGGGTGACAATGGGGACAATGGGGGCCCTGGAGGGCTGGGGGACCACCAAAATGTGGGGTGATGAGGCGGCACCCACAGCCTGTGACTTGAGCTCTGAGTCTTTCCCAGGGTACTAAAGGTTTTGTGGGGGTGTTGGAAGGCCTTTTTTGGGGGGTTCCTTCAGTGGTCCTGGAAGAATTTGGAGGTTGAGCCTTTCTGCCAGGCTTGAGATTTTTGGGGCAGAGGGGATGCAGAGCACTGGGGTGGTTCAGCGGTTCTGAGGGCCCCCCGGGATGCTCAGGGGTGCTGGGGGAAATTGAGGGTGCAGTGGGGTTTGAAGATTCCTTAGAGGGGTCAGGGCCCTGTGGACCCCACAGTTACCCCTCCCCTCTTCCCTTTGCAGCTGACAGGAAGCAACAGGAAAGGTGAGTGGGGAGCTCAAAACACACCCTGGCCTTTGACCCCAAACCCCAAGGCCTCCCATTCCCTCCCACACATCCCCTTTATTCCCTCAGGGCCCCCCCGGAGCCCCCGGCCCCCCCAGAGGAGGGGGAGGTGCTGTACACCCACGTCGTGAGCACCAAGCAGACGGGGGGTGAGTCCGGGCTGGGACACACACAGAGGGACACATCACCCATGAGTGTCCCCTGCCCAGATGCCACAGCCAGTGTCTCTCACAGTGTCTCCCCGTGCCACCACACTCCAGGATCCCCAGGTGACCTACGCTGAGCTGCCAGCAGCCCATGGGCGACCGCGGGAATGCAGGGACATCTACGGGAATGTGCTGTGACACTCGGGGCACTGGGGGCACTGGGGGAACTAGAGATCCCTGCCCCATGTGTTCCCTCCCCCTCGGTTCCCATGGCTGCCCACCCTGCCCAGAGGTGGCCACGAATGAAGAGTCCCCACATGGGGCTGCACAGAGCTCCCCATTCCAGTGCTCCCAGTACCTCCAGGGGCTCCCCATTCCTCCCCCATTGCCAGGGGGCACAGGATCCTTCTGCCTCTTATTGGACATAAAACACAGCTTTTGAATTAACCTGGGAGGAATAGTTTTTGTGTGTTCAGCTCTGCCTGCTCAGCTTAGACAAAGGAGAGTCCCTGTCAGGTTGTTGAGCTGATCCTTGTGGGAATTGGAGCAGTTCTGGGGCTCTCTCAGTGCCTTGGGGACAGGCACCAAATGATCAATTGCTGCATTTCTGGACTGGTTCCCTCACAGCTGTCCCTGCAGGGGGGGTTTCCAGCCAGCCCTGCTCTGAAAACCATCAAAGGTCCTCACAGAGCCACTGCTTGGGCTCACACTGGGTTTTGTGCTTCTTGCAGGGCTGAGCAAACCACAGCCAGGCCTTTTCCCCCACAGAAAGAATTCTCACCTTTGCAGCAGCTCAAAAGCTGCGAGAATCAAAGCCAAGGGGGCAGGGGGAGCCTCAGGTCCTGGCTGCCATCTGGGGCTGGCCAGAGCAGGGCTGGCCAGTGCCCATCCCTGTGCACTGGCCAAGGTGAGAAACTCCACAAAACCTTCCTGGCAGACAAAAAACCTTCCTGGCAGACAAAAAACCTTCTTGAGGGCAGAACTGGAGGCACGTGAGCCCAAAAATATGCCCAAATTTGCCACAGTACCCCAAAAGCCACGGCAGAGGCAGCAGAGGCAGCAGAGCCGTGTGTGTTTGTACATAGGGACGGTTTAGCAGCACAGCTGAACTTCAGGAACCCTGGCCCTGATTGCAAGAGCTCATTAAGTTCTGCAGCACCCAGAGCAGAACAGGGGCATTGGCCCAACCTGCTCCAATTTCACCCCATTTTGCCCTCCTAAGGCACTGCACCCAGCCCATGCTGTCCCTGTGCTCCAGCTGCAGCTGTAGAGCCTTTGAGGCTCTAACTCTGCTGCGGGAGACTCCTGGACTCTTTGTATCAGGGTGGACGCGAGGAACAAGACTCAGACGCTCTGTAAATGCTAAAAGCTACAGTTGCAGTTTATTATAAGGGAGTCTGCAAGGAGCTGCCCGGCACAGCCACGTGCAGATTAAAGAGATAAAAAGGGGGAGAGAAAGAGAGAAGAAGGAGGGTATAGAGAGAGAGTAAAGAAGGTAAAGAGGGGAAGAGAAGAGGAAAAGAAAAAAGAAAAGAGAGGAAGAAGAGGAGAAGAGTAATGGGATAAAAGGGTATTGGGGTAAAGGGAGAGGGAGAAGAGCAAAGAGTAAAGATAGGAAGAGAAAGAGAGAAGAGAAGAGAAGAGAAGAGAAGAGAAGAGAAGAGAAGAGAAGAGAAGAGAAGAGAAGAGAAGAGAAGAGAAGAGAAGAGAAGAGAAGAGAAGAGAAGAGAAGAGAAGAGAAGAGAAGAGAAGAGAAGAGAAGAGAAGAGAAGAGAAGAGAAGAGAAGAGAAGAGAAGAGAAGAGAAGAGAAGAGAAGAGAAGAGAAGAGAAGAGGAGAGGAGAGAGCGACTTCCCGTTTGTAACACAATAAATCCACTTCCATCATGAATATTGTAATCCCTAAGAACCAATCTAATACAAAATACTAATTCTATAGCATTTACATACAGCCTATAGGAAATGTTACATTAGCATAGCATGTGACATTCTAAACTCTAAAATCTAGTCTTTGGGTGCGGGTCAGTCTTTTGTGTCTTTTGGCCTTGCCCTCTGGCCAAAAGCATTGTTTAATTAAGAGTGGATTAGCTTCGGTGAGCCATCCTATTGTGTTTATGGTAATTCAGTAACTAGGGCTTTCCTGTTCTACCTTCCCCAACAATTCCCAGAATCTGAGCATTCATATTTGCAAGATTCCTCAGTTTCATCTTCTCCAACATCTCCCCCGTTTTGTTCAACAATTAATACATTGGATATTGCTTTGATTAGTATTTGCAGGGTACAAATATTAAAAATAAAATTAATACTATTAGAATACACAAACTTATTTTAGAGTTAAACAGAGTTTCTTTAGCCAAGAGGCAAAGCCTTAACTTTGAACAAACTGTTCAGCTAGGTAGTAACTTTTTGTAATTTGGTCAGCCAAATTTTTTAAATTTTGCAAAATAGTTTGATAACTTTATGCAGCAAATTTGTGAAAATTTTTACATGTGTTAAATAGACAGATGATATCATAGCTTGTGGATTTGGCTAAAGCAACTCAGGCATTTATCTTAGGTTGATTTACAGATAAGGTTTCACTAGAAAAACTAAAACAAAGGAAGAAATTTAACATGCATTTGAGCAAACGATAAAATTCAGATTTTTTCTTGAGGTGTTTTTGAGTTTTTAACCAAAACCGGGGGGTGCAATGCCGTCAATTCCCCCTCTGTTTTGTATAATATGTGTGCCAGGTTGCGATAACAGGGCTGAACTGGATAAGTCCGGCGGTGGATCTGGCTTTGGTGCAGTAGGCATATAGAATACTGGACAGCGGGCTGCGGAGGGGTACTGCTGAAGGGACGCTTTGGGACATAGGAGAGACGGGGACAGTGCAGATGCAGGAGGCGCTGGCGAGGTCTGCGCATGGACGGTGTTTGTGTCCAGTGTTATGTGGACAGGCATGGCATCTGTGACTGTGGCAGGCTGCTTGCTGACGGCTCTGGTGGGGTGCTGTGGATCAGGAGGGGCTGGGAAGGACTGAGTAGCACTGGTGGGCACGGGCTGCGGAGTTGCATTCAATGGGACTAAAACGGGAGGCAAGATTGGGGCTGCAACGGGTGGCAGCAGTTGAACTGAGGCAGGATGCTGTGTTAGGGCTCCCACCGGCGGACTTGGCTGCATGGTGGCGGCCGGCGGTGCCATGCGGGTCGCAGGCGGCGGAGCCGTGTGCGACGGGACCAGGGCAGGAGGCGGAGGCGGGGCGCAGGCGGGGAGGTGCATAGGGAACGTAGTTTGCACTGCTGACACAGAAGAGCAGCTGAACGGCGGCGCGGCTGCGGCCGTATCTCGGAAGGAGGGTTGGGTGGGCGGCGGCTTGTCGGTGAACGCTGCCGACTGGGGGTGGGGCTCTGCCGAGCACCGGGAGTTCAGGGGGTGAGCGATGGTCACCGGACAGAACTGAGGCAGGAACGCAGTGGCTCGAGGCGGCACAGGAGGTGGGGGAGCTCCAGGCTGAGCGTCCCCCACCGCCTGCCCGAGGACTGGGCTGGCCGGAGCCTGCAGCGCTGGCGTGGGAGCGACAGGCACGTCTCGGCACTCCGGGACCGCGGCCGGCGCCGACGTTGTGCTCCGCGCATCCGTGGAGCTGCGCGCAGGCAGCGGTGCATCGGCGCGGGCCAGCTCCGACGGCGGGCTCACTCCGCACCAGGCGGCTCCCGGGTTGGGAATGGGGAGCATCTGTGCTGCTGCCGGCAGCGCCGGTGTGGAGCCGAGCGGCGCAGCCCGGTCCGTCAGGACGCTGGACTGCACCGATGCCGTAACTGCAGGCACTATGGCATTTGCAGACTGGTGTGTCTGCAACGGGGTGGGAACAAAGGGAGCCGCAGCCACGGGCGTCATGGCGGCGGCGCCGGGTATTGGGGGAGGGGCTGAGGGACTCGCGGGAGCGAGGGAGGGGGGCGGGGTCGGGCGTGACGCCATCAGCGAGGGGCGGGGCGGAGGCGATGACGTTGGCGGGTGGGCGTGCAGGGGCGGAGCCAACGGGCGGGGCCATGGCAGTGACGGGCGCGGGGGCGGGGAGAGCGGGGGCAGGGAGAGCGGGGGCGGGGGCAAGGGACGGGGACGGGCCAGGACCGGGGGTGGGGAAAGTGCAGATTGCGAGCGGAGGGGCGGGATTTGGGGTTACTGAGGAAGCATGAGAGACAGGAACGGTCGTAGTTACCGGGACGGGAGGGAGATTAGCAAGATTGCGTGCGGACGCGGCGGGTGGGTTTACGGGGACGGAGTTTGGGGATACGGGAGCGGAGACAGGGGGAGGAGGGGCAGGAGCAACGTGGGTCAGAAGCGTGGCGGCAGGAGTTTGGGGAAGCAGGGAGACTGGCGCTGCGGGGCCCGGGGTTACAGAAACCGCGGGGGGAGGAGCTCCGGGGGCGTGGGGGATGGCGCCCGCCGGGGCGGCGGGAGCAGCGGGAGAGGCTACGGGGTCCGGGGAAGCTGGATGGACCGGGGGAGCGAGTCCCGGGACCACGTGGGTTGGAGGCGCTGCGGCCGGGACTCGGGGTAGCAGGGGAACCGGTGCCGCGGGGACCGGGGTTGTAGAAACGGAGGGGGGAACCGCGGGGGCATGAGGGGAGGTGGCTGCTGAGGACTTGTCCACAAACAACTCAAGCAACGCGCAACATGCCGGGACTAGTTCTGCTACAGCCATATCTCGGCGGGAAATGCGGTTAAAAAGTTTAACCCCGACTTTCTCCCAAAAATCTGCGGTAAAAACTACGGAACGGTCTGCATGAGGAAAATTAAGTAAAGTCCACTCCAAAAGATTTTTTAACTCTTGCTTAGGCAGGTCATGGTGATGAGAACTTAATAAATGTTTCAACTGCTTATACAGGTCTCTCTCTTGAGCGGAATGAGTCTGTCCCATTATTAACTTTTATATTAACTTTTAACTACTAACTTTTATATTAACTTTTAACTACTAACCTCGGTTTGCCGCTGATACAGTGTAAAATTTCCGGAGTCCCACGAAAGCGCTGGCCAGGCGTCCTTTCTGGGTGGAAGACACTGTATTTCCGGTCCCCTCTCTGAGCACCGCTGTATGCGTCGCTGTGCAACGGCGTAGCGGACTCGGGACCTCCCTCCACTGAGTTACAGCTCACACACCGCCACGCAGCGTGTGGCTGTACTCGGTGCCACGGCGGGGAGTGCCGCGGCGGTTCCCTCAGAGAGCTCCAGGCAGTACTGACCGGCAGTAACTGTGTGCTCGAGGGCTGTCAGAAAGTCCGTGCAAAGCTTGGCTCCCCTTACTCCACGGCTTCCTCGACAGTAAGAATATTTTAAGAGCTCCAGCCCAATACGTTGCTGAACCAACGCAAAGCTGTGCTCACGGCAAGCGAGGAAAGTAGGTAAAAGTAGGTTTAATAATTACCGTCCAGGAAAAAACGTCCCGCAACTAAAAACGGGTGAGCTGGTTCTTTAAATGACGTTGGGCGCCACTCTGCGGGAGACTCCTGGACTCTTTGTATCAGGGTGGACGCGAGGAACAAGACTCAGACGCTCTGTAAATGCTAAAAGCTACAGTTACAGTTTATTATAAGGGAGTCTGCAAAGAGCTGCCCGGCACAGCCACGTGCAGATTAAAGAGATAAAAAGGGGGAGAGAAAGAGAGAAGAAGGAGGGTATAGAGAGAGAGTAAAGAAGGTAAAGAGGGGAAGAGAAGAGGAAAAGAAAAAAGAAAAGAGAGGAAGAAGAGGAGAAGAGTAATGGGATAAAAGGGTATTGGGGTAAAGGGAGAGGGAGAAGAGCAAAGAGTAAAGATAGGAAGAGAAAGAGAGAAGAGAAGAGAGGAGAGGAGAGCAGAGGAGAGAGAGAAGAGGAGAGGAGAGAGCGACTTCCCGTTTGTAACACAATAAATCCACTTCCATCATGAATATTGTAATCCCTAAGAACCAATCTAATACAAAATACTAATTCTATAGCATTTACATACAGCCTATAGGAAATGTTACATTAGCATAGCATGTGACATTCTAAACTAGATTCTAAAATCTAGTCTTTGGGTGCGGGTCAGTCTTTTGTGTCTTTTGGCCTTGCCCTCTGGCCAAAAGCATTGTTTAATTAAGAGTGGATTAGCTTCGGTGAGCCATCCTATTGTGTTTATGGTAATTCAGTAACTAGGGCTTTCCTGTTCTACCTTCCCCAACAATTCCCAGAATCTGAGCATTCATATTTGCAAGATTCCTCAGTTTCATCTTCTCCAACACTCTGCTCCTGCTCCTCCTCCTCTCCCCCTTCCCTCTTCCTCCTCTGCCTCCTGCAGCTGCTGTGTCAGGACCAGCAGTGGCCCAGGAAGAGCAGCAGCTCTAAACGTGCTGTGGAGCCCCTGAGGAGCCCTGGCAGTGTCAGCAAGGAGCACCTGCTTTCCTCAACATCCCAGGGGAATTCAACATTCCCAGAGCTGCTGTGCCAGGGCTGAAGGAGGACAAGACAGTGAGAGGCTGAGGGTTTTCAGGAATTGTGGTGGGAAGGCACGAGAGGTGCTGCTGTGGGCCTGAGACCTGCCTGGGGTTCGGTGCTGCCTTCCTTGCGTTCCCATCAGGGAGAGCGGTCGCGGGTGTTGCGCAGGGTGTGTGCCTGGGCCAGGACACTGCTACGCTGCCACCGGGCACCAGGATCCAAGCTGCTGCCTTCGTCTCTTGTGCCCGGGCGCTGCCGGTGCTGGTGCCGGGACCGATTGGTGCAAAGCGTGAGTTTGCCAAAGGAGCGATTTGGCCTCGTCCCTCCCGCCCGAGGCCGCCATGGCCCCTGAGGGGTTGGAGCTGGCACCGGGGCGCCCCCTGCTGGCCGGGAGTGCTCCCTGCAGCGCCCCCTGCTGGCCGTGGCCATAACTGCACCAAAGATGAACAAAGCCCTGAGCGGGTTGGAAATTTCTGTCCTTGTCTTACTGTTTGTTCTGTTCTATAAATTTCCTAGCAATGAACTGTTATTCCTATTGTTATAGGTAATAAACGAATCAAACCGAATTAAAATGTTAAATTGGCAAATTTTATTTTCGCGACCAAAATACGGTCCTGGAAAGCCACAACCGGAAAAAACAATACCGAGCCCGGGGTCGGAATTGGGTGAACACACGATGTTACCCAGCCTCTATCGCACTGGGTTCCCCTGGTGTTCACATCGCTGTCTTGGTTGGCCTCTTTTTTATACTGTTTTTCATAGCCTGGAGCGGGACAGTCCTTTGTTTCTTTCAAATTCAGCTCTGGTGTCCACACAAGACAAAGTCCTTCCTGCTCCTTGACGAGATTTTGTGTCCGTTGTGTATTGCTTTTAGGTGGTTGATTTCATCTTTACGGGGACCAGAGTCGGGGAATGCAGTCCTGGTGATGGGTTTTTCGGGAAATGCTGTTCTCCTGTGAGTTTCCAGGCGTCCCCAGGAGATAGGTGCTTATCGGTAGCAGTCCGATCTGTAGATATGTTAATTTACCTAGTTCTGAGGCAATCACTGCCTTTACCTGTGGCTCGTTTATTTTGCAGACTTATTTTATACAAAACACGAATTACAATATGGTATATATATATATCACAATCCCTCCCCTTCTATATAAACACATTAATTCGTGTTCCCTTTTTAATCCTCTTCAGATTCCTCACTGCCATTTTTTCTGACTCTTTTCGATAATCTGTATAGGGGAGCTGATTTCTTTTTATCTGTTCTTCAAATTTTGTCAGCGCCTCTATTGCCCTGGTGTTCATCTCCCCTCTCCCTAATTTCATTATTTTGGAGGCTCTACCATTCACCCTTCCTGATGCAAGTTCAGGATCCATGGGCATAGCTGCAATTTGCATGCCCTGTACCACCGAGTGTACTAGTCTAATAAAACAAGGTATTAAACATGGTATGAATATTATTCCTGCCAATGAACACACAATAAAGAACACTACCTTTTTCCACCAAGCTCCTGATAATAACTGGTCCCACCAAGATGCCTGGAGAATGGAATTCCATTTTTGGACTGGAACGTGTGCTACCCTCTTTATCTCTGCTGCAAGACCCTTTATAGTTTCTCCATAATCATCGATTTCGACACAGCATTCAGATTCGTTAAATTTCCCACAGACTCCCCCTTCTTCAGCTAACAAATAGTCTAATGCTATTCTATTTTGGTATACAAAAGCTCGCATCTGGGAGTGCTGTTTAGCCAACAATTCGAGGGCATCTGAGGTGTGATTCGACACAATCTCTACCACGGCCTGCAGCCTTATCAACCTATTCAACAGGTAAACTGGAGTCCGGTATCCCCAACTTCCATCTTGTGCCCATGTTGCAGGACCATAGTATTCTATTATTCTTTCAGCTGGCCACTCTTCCCCTCCCCAAACTTGGCTGCCACCCACATCAGGGAGCTTCTTCCTTAATTCCCTTTTTTCTCTATTCAGTGTCTCGTAGAGAGGTGCCCCCAGGAAAGTACTGCCGGACCTTGGTAAAGTAAAGAAGACCGGCTGAATGATCCCCAGAGTGCATGACCCCTTCCATTTTTGTGGTAATTCACTGTATGCTTTCTTCCCACATACCCAGTATATCCCATCAGGAGCTTTCCATGTACTTTTTGTACTCCCTGGTTCAGCCCAGTAAGTACTTAATTCTCCTAGTGACTGGTAAGGGTTAGCTCCAGAGCCTTTATTCCAGCAAAGTCCAACCTTATCACTCCACTCACAATTGCCTTTCTTTTCTAGGCTCCAGTACCCAGCAGGGGACTCTGGCTGCCAAATTTTACTTTTGTTATCTGAATTTACTGTTAAGGTGGAGACACACGGGGTGTATCCCACTACCTCAGTATATTCTCTTCCCTCCCGACTGATACAAATTGATCCAATCACTCTTTTATCTAAGACCCAGCCCTCAGGTCTTTGAAGTGTCTTTGAAATTTGGGTTTTATCCCCCCTTAGGAGTTGCTCTGGAGTTAAGCTCTCACCTTTCCAGGGCCATTTTTCTGCTGATTTAAGTCCTCCGCAAATCCAGCAGTTGGTCAATCCTAATTCGGTTGCAATCTCTTGCATTAAATCGATAAACAAATTTTTGTCTGAGCCAGGTAAACCCCACTTATCATACTGTTTCTCCAATAAATCATATTGTTCACTTAGGGTCCTCAATCTTTCCTGCTCCATTCTCTTTCTTCTCATCTCTGACTCCTGTTTCTTTATTTCTATGGCTACCTGTTTTATTTTGCTCTCAGGATCCATGCCTTCCCTATCTCTAGAAAAACAGAAAGTGTTATCAAACTGGGCACAGATCCGGTCATCGTCTTCCTCGAGAAGGTCTATGATGACAGGTTTAGTGTCTGAGATGAGTCCACTTTCATACCTTAGATTTTTGCCCACCCAGTAGGTTTTTCCTTCCATGACACACATTCCTAGTTTAGTATGGTCATAACACAATTGATTCACCTGAAAATAAGCCACAAATACCGATTTTCTTTTTCCCCCATCCAAACCGTACGATTGCATTGTTCACATGTGGGAAGAGGTGTCTGGCTTGCACTTCTTTTGTGAATGTTATGAGCAAATGTCTCTGATTGCCCGTTTCTGTTTCTTGCCTTGGGATCATAGCATACCATTTTCTCCCCCAGTTTACACTTTACAATACTGAGTGCCGTTAAGGGTGCAGTGCTCCTCCTTTCCCTCAGGGGTGCAATTAGCTAGGACAGGGTGAGCAGGGGTACTAATTCGTGTGCACTCCCCACACTCATTATGGCTTTGTATTGCAGGGCTCAGGGCATTCTCTGGGTATGCATTAGTCAGAGGATACACGACTAGGCTCAGGCTCACCAGGACTCCCCATAGGTGTACTTCTCTGCCTCTGCCTACGCCCACCAGGTTGCTGCTGGCGGCGAGGGAAACCATCTTCTTGGCAGCAGAAGTATTCTTCAGGGGACCAATGTGAAGTCCAAACTGCATCCCGTCCCTTAAAGGCATCCCACCTTGATAACTTTACTGTATCTGTCCAACAAGGTACTTTATTTGCTTTCTGGCACTCAATTTCCAAAATTACCGTCCTGCAATTTAGCTTTCCCCTAATCCCGTGTTGGTACAAGCGAAACCACTGGATCAACTCCGGTACAATATTATTCAATTTGGTGGCAAGTATTAGAATTCGGTCAGTCAGAGACAGCTCTTTCTCAAGGCACTTAGTACAGAGACCTCTAGGCCTGATTCCCCATATACAATGTGTGACCCAAACCTCACGACAAATCTGGCACCTGAAATGAACAAAAGGAAAAACACCTGCACTCAGGAACTGAACACCTTATCTGATCTAAGGTGCTCATTTACTTGTCCGACGCAATTTTAGCTTGAGGTTTCCAGGGTGGGAGATCACTTTCCACTCGGGTGTCTCCTCTCTTGTCTCGATCTTTTTCGCTCTGGAGGCATGTGTCCAGCCCTTTTCTGCTGTCCGGACTGCTGTGTCTGTGGTCAAAAGGACAAGAAAAGGACCCTCCCAGTGAGGAGAGAGAGAAACCTCTTTCCAGGTTTTTATGAGAACGTAATCCCCAGGTTGGATTTTGTGTATGGCGAACCCTAGAGGAACATTTTGTGTGACAATTCCCTGCTTTCGAAGATCCTGTAAATTTTTATTTATGGTTATTAGGTATGGTTGTATTTGTCCATCTTCTATTTTTGGGTGTCCCACGGGCATGCCATGATCATAGGGCATACCGTATAACATTTCAAAAGGAGATAACCCTGTCTCAGAATGAGGCATAGTCCTGATATTTAATAATGCTAAGGGGAGGCATTTTGGCCAGGACATTTTAGTTTCTATCATTAATTTTGATAACTGGGCCTTCAATGTCTGATTCATCCTTTCAACTTGTCCAGAACTCTGAGGATGCCATGGGGTATGGTATTCCCACCGAATTCCCAGAGCCTCCGCTAATTGTTTAATAATTTTTGAGGTGAAGTGTGTTCCTTGGTCTGAGTCTATATGATTGATTATACCATATCGAGGGATGAGTTCTTCCAGAAGGACTTTAGATACTGTCTGGGCAGTAGCCCTAGAGCTTGGGTAAGCTTCCACCCAATGAGTTAATTTGTCCACTAATACTAGTAAAAACTTATACCTCCCAACCTTGGGTAATTCAGTGAAATCCACTTGAATTCTTTCAAAGGGACGATAGGCTATAGGGCGACTACCCCAGATTACCTGTCGTGTCCTGGCTTTGTTTACTTTCTTGCATGTTAGGCACCCTTGCACCTCTTGTTTAGCCAGCTCATAAATCCCTTTACACCCAAAGAATCTCAGGAACTGTTCTGCCAGAGCCTGGGATCCCCAATGAGTTTGCATATGCAATCTCCTCAGAATTTTTCTGGTGTAGTCCTTTGATACTAATTCCCTCCCGTCTGGTAACTTCCACTTACCATCTTCTAATGTCCCTCCTATCTTCTTATATTCCTCAACCTCTTTTGGAGAGGGACGAGGGGGATATTCCCAAGTACTGCTCTCCCCAACCTCTGGGGTACTTACTGTCATTAGTGCAGCACTTTTGGCTTCCTTATCGGCCAAATTGTTTCCCCGGATCCGAAATTGTATTCCTGTTTGGTGTCCTTTTACATGTACTACTGAGATTGCCTCTGGCTCTCGGATAGCTTCTAAGATTCGCTTTATTAATTCCCCATGAATTAATCCTCGTCCTCGAGTGTTTATTAACCCCCTTTCCTCCCATATTTTCCCAAAAGTGTGGACCACCCCAAAGGCATATTTTGAATCTGTAAAGATTGTTCCCCTTTTCCCTTTAATAATCTTTTTAATGCCCGAAAAACCGCATATAATTCACATGCTTGAGCCGACCAGCTTGCACTGAGGGGTCCTGATTCGATTACTTCCCCTGTTTTCCCATCTACGATTGCATACCCCGACTTTTTCTTTCCTTCTATTACCCTAGCTGACCCATCCACAAACCATTTTTCCCCCCCTTCGAGTTCCTCCTCCTCCAAGTCTGTTCTGATTTTTGTCTGCAATTCCACTATTTCTGCACACTCATGGGTTGGTTCCTCTGATGCTTCCCCGTACAGGAATTGAGCTGGATTCAATGCAGTGGTTGTCCGTAGTTCTAAATCATGTGAGTGTATTAGTATGGCTTCATATTTCAACAATCTAGCATCCGTGAGCCACTTATCTGCTTTTTGTTGTAATATACTCCTCACATCATGAGGAGTATACACCACTAACGAGGCTCCAAATGTCACTTTCTTTGCTTCTTCCACCAGTAATGCTGCTGCTACAATTGCCTGTAGGCAAGTGGGCCAACCCCTGCTTACTGGGTCTAGCAGCTTTGATACATATCCCACCGGTTTCCTAGCTCCTGCCCAATCCTGTGTTAAGACTCCGTAGGCAGTCTGGTTGCTAACGTCCACAAATAATTGAAATGGCCTTTTTATATCTGGGAGATTTAACACAGGAGCTGTCATGAGGATTTCTTTTACCTCTTTGAACCCCTCCTCGTCCCTTTCTGTCCATTTTACCTTGTCAGTGGTCAATTTCTCGTATAAAAATTTCACCTTTTCACTGTATCCCTCAATCCATTGCCTGCAATAACCCAGGAGTCCCAGCAGCTGCCTGACCTCCCTCTTTGTTCGGGGGGAGGGAAGGGATATAATTCCTGCTATCCTTTCCAGGTCTAATTTCTTTCTTCCCTTCACCAGCCAGTGTCCTAAATACTTAACCTCAGGCTCAACAAACTGCAGCTTTGACTTAGAAACCTTTAACCCCTTTTCTCCCAAGAAATTCAGCAATCTTATGGAGGTTGTCCTGACGTCCTCTTCTTCCTGACCAGCCACTAATAAATCATCTACATACTGTAATAACTTGGTCCCTTCTACCGGCACGAATTGGCTTAGCAGCTGTTCCAGAGCCTGACCAAACAGGTTGGGTGAGTCCACGAATCCTTGAGGTAGGGAAGTCCATCGGTATTGTTGCTTACGACTGGTATCCGGGTCCTCCCATTGAAAGGCAAAATAGTCTCTACTATCCTCCGCCAAGGGGCAGGACCAAAATGCATCTTTTAAATCTATTACACTATACCAGGTGTCCTCAGGTGAAATTTTATTCAAAAGTGTGTATGGGTTTGGGACTGTGGGGAACAAGCTCTTAGTTCTCCTGTTTACTGCTCTAAGATCTTGTACCAGCCTGTAGCTACCATCAGCTTTCCGAATAGCTAGGATAGGAGTGTTATGTCTCGACATGCAAGGTTCCAAGGTTCCTTTATTAAGGAGGTCCTCTATGACAGGTTTCAATCCTTTCCTTCCTTCTAGGGGGATGGGGTATTGCTTAACTCTAATAGGTTCTTCAGGTTTATCTATTTTTATGTGTATGGGTTCTATTTCTAATTTCCCCGCCTCCCCTTGTGTGTGCCAAACCCTTGAATCAACTCTATTCTCATCCTCTATTGTTAGTCTAAATAAACGTACCACAAGCCGAGAACTTTCCACAATTAGACTTATTTCCAATGTTACCATCAAATCCCTCCCCAACAGGTTGTAATCCGCTTCTTCAACTAACAACAGATTCCCTAAACAAAACCTCGTTTCAAATTCTATTTCAACATCTTTAATTACCGGTACCCTAAAAGGCTCCCCTTTTGCTCCAATCACCATCACAGTTTCCTTACTTATAGTACATCCTGAAGGCAGCTGTTGGACGGTGCTACGCTCAGCACCAGAGTCTACTAAAAATATCAAAATTAGTTTTTCGGGTCCTATCCTTATTTTTACCAGGGGCTCCCGGGATGTTCTGGACCCTAAATGAAAAAGCCCCTGACACCTCTAATCCTCTTGGAACATTTTTTCGTCTTTCATCCGCTTCCTACAGTCCCTCTTAAAGTGACCTTTCTTCCCACAGTAGAAGCACTCCAGATCCTCCCTCCGTCCGGCCGCCTGTTTTGTCTGGGAGGGGCCTCGCTTCCCCTGGGTCTGCTGGCTCGGTGCCGGTCCTGAGCTGTCCCGAGTCTGCTCCTGCTTTTGTGCCTCCCTCACGGCAGCCACTAAAACCTTTGCCTGTGCCTTTTGTTGTTCCTCTCCCCTCCTCATATAAACCCGATGCGCCTCCTTCAATAATTCCTGCAGTCCTTTCTCTTGCCAATTGTCCATTTTTTCGAGCTTCCTCCGTATATCCTCCCACGATTTTGCCACAAATTGTGCTTTCAGGAGGACCTCCCCTATAGGAGAGTCAGGATCCGTCCCTGAATACATTCGGATACTTTGTCTCAATCTCTCAAGCCACTCAACTGGCGTCTCATCCCTTCCCTGACATTGTGCCAGTGCCTTGCTCATGTTCTGCCCTTTGGGAACGGCCTCCCGTATACCCTGTATTACCATGCTTCTTAATTCTATCATTCTTAACCTGCCTTCTTCTGTCTGTGCGTCCCACGACGGTCTCATGCTCGGCCACCTTTGATCCCCTTGTCCTCCCTGGGGGTTCCTGCGTTCCCAATCCCGAATCGCAGCTTGCCTTATCATGTCCCGTTCCTCAGTATTGAACAATGACCTCAATATAGCATTAATATCATCATATGTGTATACACTAGTTCCTAAGAATTCGTCTAACCGGTTTGCAACTCCTATCGGGTCATTCATTAGATCGCCCATTTCTTTCTTAAATGCTCTTACGTCTGCGGTGTTAATTGGTATGTGTACAAATCCGATGACCCCCGGGGCAATGGGCACTTCCCTTAAAGGAAGGAGTTGATGTCCGTCTGTATTATCCCCACTATCGTCATTATATACTCCCTTTTGTTTTGTGTCGGGTCCTGCTTGCTGGCGGGGATCCAATTTTTCCAGCAGCAGGAATTGTTACTTTATGTCCCGGGAGGGGGGGAGCAGGGGGTGGGTGAGGCGCCGCTGCAGCCGGTGCCTGGGGAATTGGGGCGGGGGAGGGGTGAGGCATAGGTTGGTATGAGGGATTCGTAGGTGCGGGAAGCGGGGGTGGTACAGGAAGAGGTTGAGGAGTGGGATTTAGGTACGGGGGTGGGAGATTGTCCAGGGGTTCCCATGTTTCGCTTACAGATGTAATGTCCTTACAGGTTCTAACTGGGTATAACCCAGTGCTAGTGTGTTTCCATAATTTAGCATAATCCCTCTCCTCCTTTACCTGTGGGTTTTTCTCGTTCACGTGGGTAATCAGGGCCTGGCAGACCCATCTTTCGAATGTACCGAAGATGGGCCACGCTACATGTTCCTTGATCTCCTTCCCCCCCCCAAACCTCTATGCAATAATGTATCAATTTTTCCTTAGACTTGGTTGTTTTATCTGGACCTTGCTCCCAGTATTCCAACATCCACCCCAGCGGACTATCCCTGGGGATTTCGGGTAACTTACCTTTTCTTATCTTAGCTGACTTCTCTGGGGTTTTTCCCTGAGGTTTGCTCTTTTTCTGTCCCATATTTTTTTTTTTTTTTTTTTTTTTTTTTTTAAAAGGTTCCCCCCAAGCCACCTTTGTTATGCCTACTTACCGTGTTTCACGCCGGGACCACCGCCGGGTCCGGGTATGATCGTATTGAAGTTTAAACTTATTTCAAGTGTTTCCAATCTACTCACCTCACACGGAGAACCGTTCCGTGGGGTTTTTCGAAAGGAGGCGAGCTCTCTTTTCCTTTTCCTGGGCTTGTCCTGCCCTAGGATCTGAGAGGTTTACCAATTCCCAATTCCGGGGAACGTACCTTCCCTCCCGATCCTCCCCGTGACCGACCCCCAAAACTTCCCAAGTTTTAGGCTTTACACGAGAGAGAGAGAGCTAATACCACGTTACGTTCGCTTCCCCCGCAACCGACCACACCCCTCGCGGGATAATGGAACTGCGGTTTTGGGGTCCTGCACTCGCTTCGTGATAAAATCACGTCTCAATCACGCGCTCAGTCACACCTCACTCAACCACGCAATACTTACGGCTCCTTTTCCTGCATGGATTCTTCGTGCACGTCGAGTTTTATGAGTGAAAAACGTTGCCGCGGTTATCCGAGAGCTCGGGGCCCAACTTTCCCTTTCCGATTGTGGCTTTTCGGATTTTTAGTTCGGGATCCTGACCGGCTTCGGGGAACTCCCCAATTCCACCAGGTCGCTGAAATCAGCGAGGCGCCTCCTGGTCGGAAAGGGGCCCCCCCCCCGAACCCAAAATCAGGATCACGTCGGGGTCATCAAGATTGTTATAGGTAATAAACGAATCAAACCGAATTAAAATGTTAAATTGGCAAATTTTATTTTCGTGACCAAAATACGGTCCTGGAAAGCCACAACCGGAAAAAACAATACCGAGCCCGGGTCGGAATTGGGTGAACACACGATGTTACCCAGCCTCTATCGCACTGGGTTCCCCTGGTGTTCACATCGCTGTCTTGGTTGGCCTCTTTTTTATACTGTTTTTCATAGCCTGGAGCGGGACAGTCCTTTGTTTCTTTCAAATTCAGCTCTGGTGTCCACACAAGACAAAGTCCTTCCTGCTCCTTGACGAGATTTTGTGTCCGTTGTGTATTGCTTTTAGGTGGTTGATTTCATCTTTACGGGGACCAGAGTCGGGGAATGCAGTCCTGGTGATGGGTTTTTCGGGAAATGCTGTTCTCCTGTGAGTTTCCAGGCGTCCCCAGGAGATAGGTGCTTATCAGGTAGCAGTCCGATCTGTAGATATGTTAATTTACCTAGTTCTGAGGCAATCACTGCCGTTACCTGTGGCTCGTTCATTTTGCAGACTTATTTTATACAAAACACGAATTACAATATGGTATATATATATCACACTATTCTTACATTTTTGCCTGGAAGACCCACAATTATAACAATTACAGTGACGGATCCTCTTTCCATTCCAGGTATCTTCATGCTTTCCTTGGCAGACGTTTCTCTTTTAAACCAAGACTCTTTCCAGCTTCTAGGTTTCAGCATGAATGGGGCAGACACTCCAAGAGAAGACCAGGTCAGACACTTGGCCACCACATGCTCTGCTTTTGAAGCACTGGGGCCTCCCAGGGCCCTGTCTCAATTTGGGACTCCTGGTTCCTTAGCCACTCAGGAGCTGGGTTTGGCAGAGCATCACACTGTCCCCAGTCTGCCGTGGCTGACAGACTGACTGACACAGGGCACCCTGTGTCACAAAAAGCAAGGCCTGACCCAGCCCTGCCACAGTCAGGCGTTCCAAAATATCTCGAGACATCAAATTATTCTTATTTCTGACACCCCACCCTGTGCCATGGCCTGATTCCCACTGCCCTGGAAAAGGGTGAGGCTCCAATACCCCTCCAGGGCCTTTGTGACATCATCATTTGGGGGACACGTCACAGGAGGGGTTTGAGACAGGGCAGAAGGGAATCCAGAACACTGGTCTGTAGTGGCAGCCAAAAATTAGAGCATCCCATTCCTAAAGCCTGATAAAGCTGAAAAAAGAAACAACATCCCTGCCACTTGAACGAAAAAGCTGCATTGGATGCCAATAAGAGGGCAACGAGTCTTGTGTTCCCTGGGCACTGGGAGGAGAGGTGAGGAGCCGTGGGTGCACTGGGAGTGCTGAGAGGGGCATTGCAGAGGCACTGGGAGTACAGGGGTACTGGGAGAGAGAATAGGAACAGCTTGGATGCACTGGAAGCAATGGAGAAGCACTAGGAAGGGAAATAGGAAAACCTTGGGGGCACTGGGAGAACTGTGTAGATGAAATGGGGGTGTGTCTAAGGGTTCTGGGAGCACTTGGATATGGAATGGGGAACCAATGCTGATAGTGGGAGAGGGGTGGGGAAGGCCCTTGGTTGTTGTGGAGGCATTGGTGAGCTCTGGGTGCCCTGTGCAGCCTCACACAGGACCCCTATTGTGCCCACCCACCCATGAATGCTGGGCACCGACGGGAGCACTGGGGGGACACAAAAGTGTGGCTGCCCAAGGGTGGGGTCCCCCAGAGCCCCCAGTACTCCGCCGTTCCCCAAGTGTCACAGCACATTCCCGTAGATGTCCCCACATTCCCGCGGTCGCCCATGGGCTGCTGGCAGCTCAGCGTAGGTCACCTGGGGATCCTGGAGTGTGGTGGCACAGGGGGACGCTGTGAGGGACACTGGCTGTGGCATCTGGGCAGGGGACACTCATGGGTGACGTGTCCCTCTGTGTGTGTCCCAGCCCGGACTCACCCCCCGTCTGCTTGGTGCTCACGACGTGGGTGTACAGCACCTCCCCCTCCTCTGGGGGGGCCGGGGGCTCCGGGGGGGCCCTGAGGGAATAAAGGGGATGTGTGGGAGGGAATGGGAGGTCTTGGGGGTTGCGGTTAAAGGCCAGAGTGTGTTTTGAGCTCCCCACTCACCTTTCCTGCTGCTTCCTGTCAGCTGCAAAGGAAAGAGGGGAGGGGTAACTGTGGGGTCCACAGGGCCCTGACCCCTCTAAGGAATCTTCAAACCCCACTGCACCCTCAATTTCCCCCAGCACCCCTGAGCATCATTGGTGGCCCTCAGAACCTCTGAACTACCCCAGTGCTCTGGATCCCATGTGCCCACAGAACCTCAAGCCTGGCAGGGACGGGGACCCTCCAAATTCCCCCCAGATCACTGAAAGAACCCCCAAAATCCCTGCAAGGCCTCCAACACCACCCCAAAACCTTCAGGACCCTGAGCAAATGTTCTGAGCACTCAGTGCTGCTCAAGTCACAGGCTGTGGGTGCCGCCTCATCACCCCCACATTTTGGTGGTCCCCCAGCCCTCCAGGGCCCCCATTGTCCCCATTGTCACCCACCCATGTTGTTCCACCGGTGCCAGCCCACAGCTCCACCCACGAGCAGGACCAGGAAGAGGAGGGACCCGCCAAGGCCTGAGGCCACTGCTGGGGACAGAAGGGACACATCAGGGTCACCTGTCACTGCAGGGCTCCTGCAATCCCAGTGACCCCGTGTGACCCCTTGTCACAATCCGCTCAACCCGAGCGGGAGTCGTGATGGTTCATTCGACCTCAGGGTGCAAAAGACAAAAGGCAAGAGACTCAGGTTTGTTAAGCAGAAAGCAGTAATGCAGTTTATTGTGTTACAATTCAGTTTGCAGTAGAGAGAGAGAGAGAGGGAGAGAGAGAGAGAGAGGATGGGAGAAACAGACAGGACACATCCTCATGGTTTTCTGACGAGACGCGTCCTCAATCTGTTGGGGAGAAAGATTTCAGAGTCTTTTTAAGAAAGTCACTTTTTATAGTCCTTTTCCAAAGCCAGTGGCCTCTGGCCAAAAAGGTGGGAAGATTTATGGACTATTGTATGTGGAGTTGTAGCCCCATGATGCAGGTGCAGGGACAGGGTGCTTTAACCAGTACCCTGCAGTGCACCATGACAAGCACCAGGCACAGCTGCAAACAGTCCTTGGCCCAAAAGCATCCACCTGGGCCAGGCTGGAGCTCCAGCTCAGGGCAAGTGGTGCAATCTCAGGTCTCAGTCCCTGATGATGGTCGTGAGGCAAATCAGAGAAACTTCAGACCGACTCTTACACCTTTTACAGAAAAAAATGTATTCCCTCAGCCCTGTGTAAAGCCTTATTGAAAATTATGCACTTGAGGAGGGATTTTTTCCTCCTATCATCTGTTCTGTGAATTTGTGGAGATTAGAGTGTGTTGATGAACCCCAGAATACTCAGTTTTCCTCTGCAGTCGAGCTTAGACATGTCCAGAGTGTTCAGTATAACAGCATAAATCCCACAGCATAAATGATATTTATGTGCTTGTAATTCATTAATATTTTTTATCCTCTTGCCAGCTAGTAGACAATTTCATGTTCAATAATTGTTACTGACAAGCTGTGGAAAATAGGCAGGTGAATGAGTTTATTTTTTATCCTGCACCGTGATTATCCATTCTAGAGGATACACTCACCTTGATTTTCAGACATCCTGCACTGGAGAGCTGGTTCCTGGCGTTGGAGCTGAGCTCTATTCCTCAGCCTGGTCTGAACCCTGTCACTGTGAAGCTCCTGTCAGCTCACCTCAGTTCTGGGGAGCTCCAGCTGCTGAAAACAGGCACCCCTGCCCTGCAGAGCATCACAACGGATCACAGATGTCTTGTCCAAGTATTTCAAAGCCATTACCAAAGGTGTCCTGGAAGAGCTGCAGACTGGGGGGAAGGACCAAAGCCAGGTCTATCCCAGGAACTCTCACCAGCTGCAGGCTCTGGAGGAGCTGCACATGTACATGACTGCAGCTCAGCTGAAGGAGATCACTTTAACCATGCTGCAACTTCCTGAGATGGGCTTGGCTTCTCAGAAATCTGAAAAATCCCCTAAAATAGGGAAACCATTAAGCTTCTATGGACAAGTTTTGGTGCAGCTCTTTACAGACAGCTACCAAAGACAGCCTCAGCAAGGAGAACTTCAAGGAGCACGTTAAGGCTTTGGGGAAATTGATGTCAGCATCGGCCAGCAAAGATTTGGAGCGAGTTTTCCTTCAGGCTCTCCAGAGTGAGCTCTCACAGGTGGTGTTGAGGTGCAGGCTCTCTGTCCTGCCCAGTGCTCACACACCTCCCTGGCCATTGTGTGTGCTGATCCAGCATTCCAGGACTCACCTGCTGCAGTTGGAGCTCTGGTGTCTGAGCAGTGCCACTGGGAAGTACCTGAGGAAACACATGGAGAGCTTTCTTCCACTCCTCCATGTGTATTTGCAGAGACCTGTATGGTTTCAGCCAACCTTCTGCAGGTAAAGGCACCACTGAGCCCTGCCTGATGCAGGAGGCCATTCCCTGTTCAGGATCTGCTGGCCTTAAGGGCTGGCAATCTTCACACCACAGATAAAGGTGATAACACTTGGATGTCTGACCTCTAGGTACCTGTGCAGCACTAAAGGTGAAGAGCTGTTCTGAGGCTGGCCTGTTAGACTGAAGCCAAGTGTTCTTGCACTTACTGCTGCCCAGATTTCTCTTTTGAAGCCCTTATTTAATGTTTAGTGAACGTGGAAATCTGCCATTGTGCTTCTCCTGGTTTAGTACAGGAGGTAAAACCTTTTGCTCAGCAATGGACAGAAGAGTGTCTGGAGCGTGCAATGCCACAGCCAGATGGTTTTTGCACAACCTGAGCTTTCACTTTTGCAGAGTCCAAAAAGTTTCTTTCTAAAACAAACCTCCAGCTGTGGGCTGGCTACAGTAATGCTCTTCTTGTCCCACCCCAGGGGTCTCTCTAGGCGTGAGACCTCCTCAGAGAGGACATGCAGGGGGTCAGGAGTCTGGCTTCTCTCAGAGTTACCAGCAAGAAAGCTTCTCCAGATGACCTTGTGTTGTTGCAGAGCTGTTTATTTATCTTATCTCCCAAAATGTTTCAGTCAGCCCAACACTCTGCAAGGCGACCATCACAGAACTGCCCCGGGGGGGGCTGTGCCAAATCTTTTATACCTAAAACTACCTATACAATGTTTACAAACTCTTCCCAATGCCTTGCAATCTCTTTGCAATGTCCAGTTCTTTCCCCATCCAATCTGTGGTTCCCAGGATTCATCCCCAACATGGATAACATGAAGAAGAAGGAAGAAGGAGCCCACCACACCCAGGTTCCTCCATCTTGACCACATGGCCCTCAATATAAACAATCCAAAAACCTACTTATTCTACATTCTAATATTCTAATTTACACTCTGCTTGTTCTCATGTTTTGTGATTCTTCCCTCAGTGTTGGCAAACTCTCCCAAGGAGCTAAATCCAGCCCCTGCAGCTCTTGGGCACCATTTGGGGGTCTCAGAGGGGTCTGCCAGGGGGGTTTTTGCATCCCCAAAGGATTCAGGGAGACACCCTGGACTCCCACATCCGTTTGAGAATAACAGTCACTGGCCAGATACATTCATCTTCGACATGTAGGGCATAGCTCTGATGGCTTGGAAGTTTTTGTGGACTGAGGACAATTTCTTCCAAAATGTCCAAATTCCCCACAATTGTAACATTGTCCTTCAGACGGATTGTTTTTCTTCTTTTGATTTGCAAAAACCTGCGTCTGAAGGACTTCTGTTATTTGCTCCTTGACTATTGAAGCTATGTGTTGTGAAGCTCCAATTTTGTCACAGGCTTCAACCATCTGCCTCAAAGAGGGCTCACCTGGGATAGCACTGATGACTCTCTGACATTCTGGGTTTGCATTTGCAAATGCAAGTCTTCTCAGCAGATGTGGCCTGGCCGACTCTTCTGTGATTTGCCTATCTATAGCTTGTGTAAGTTTGTCAACAAACGTAGAAAAAGGTTCAGATGGTCCTTGTTTGATTTCTGTGTAAATGATACCATGTGTCCCTGCTGGTGAAACTTGAAGAATTGCTCTGCGTGCTGCTTCCTTGACATCCTTCAGCACTTCCCTTGGGAGTCTGGAGGCTTGTGCTGGATTGTTGTGAGGAGGGTCCCCTGCCAGTTCTGCCACAGTGAGGTTGGCGTGCAGACCGCCCTGGTATTTATTCTGCAGCTCCTGAAGCTCTTCTCCATTTGCTCTCCCACATAAGTCCTTGTGTGTCAGTAAGTATCAATGACACAAGAGATCTTATGTCATATGGAGTCAAGTCATACTCGTTGAAAATACCTTTTAAAAGCTGTTTGAAATATGAAGATCCCAGTCCGTAATCTCTAATTGCCTCGATTAAGTCTTTAACTAATTCATGATTAATTTTTGCCATCTCGGATTTTGTCCTTGTGGATCATAATTCACTGGCATGGCTCTCTCACTAGTCCCAATGGCAGGACATTCTCTGCTTCTTGCCAAGTCCATTCTGATATTTGTCCAATCTACTAAAGTATCTTGTGCTGCAGAAATCTGTGTCTCTGCAGAAATTTGTCTGTGAAAAGAAACTATTTGTTGAGATTGAGGCCAGGCTGCTGCCTCATTCATTCTTTGTTCCACAGATATTGTCGGTATTTGTGGTTCTTGTTGCATTGTTCTTGGTTCTGGCTGAAGAATTCGAGAACTTTGTGAAAATTCGGCTTTCTTCTGAAGATGAGGTTCAAAAACACTTCTCATTTGCTGTAAAAATCCTTCAAAAATGTTTTTCAGAATCACAGCCACAGACCTTTGAACCAGCGCTTGCCGTGCTTGCTGGAATTCCCTCTGATGCTGTAATACATAAAGTGTTTCCCGGATCTTCTGCAGGAGCTTGTAGAATTTTGTTTCCAACATCCGCTTGTTTTTTGTATTTAACTGGAAAATAGTCCTGCAATGTTAACGGGTCGCCACGAGGCGGCGCTGTTGGCCTCGCTTGGAATGACTCGCTTTGTTGTTGTCGTGGCCATGGCAACGGCTCGGGCTCCGGCACCTGGCCCCGCCCCCAGGGGTGTGGCCACTCCTCCCTCGGCCACGCCCCCATCCGGCACGGGCCAGCCCCGCCCTGCGTCCCGCAGCTGATCTGCTGTCAGAGCCGCTGCTGTGCTGACCCATTTCCGGTCCTTCCGAGCTGAAATCACCGCTCTCTGAACTAGATCTTGGCCTTGGGGCCCGCACGCTGTGACGTCTGTCTATATTCGAGCGTCCCTGTTCTGTTCCTGTCACTTCCGGGTTCGGGGATGCCGGCACCTCCCGGCACTGCGCCTGCGTGTGCTCCCTACGTCTGGGCCGAACCACGCATGCGCCGCTGGCTGCTCCCGGGTCGGGCTGTCCTACTGATCCCCCTCCCGGGTGTGACCCGCTCCCCCCGGGCGCGGACGGCCCCGCCGCCGCTTGTGTGCTGCCCGCCGAGACCCCCCCGTCCCCGGCATGGGCGGCGCCGCTCTCGCATCGCGAGAAATCCGCCCGCTCGGCGCCTGCGCGGCTCCCGCGGGTCGGGCCGATCCCGCCGCCCCTGGGGTGGCTCTGCCGGGGCTCCCGGTGAGGCGCCACTGACCAGCGGCGTTTTCCCGCGGACAGCGAATCGCACCGGGGTTTCTGCGCTCATATCTCCGCCCCCCGCCGCTGCTGCGCGCGTCCCTGTCCCCCCCGCCCCGCTTTCCGAGCTCTGTGGCGTCCCCCTCCGCGGCAGCGGTGACCAAGCCGGTAAAATGTCACCGGTTTGAAATCCCGATGGTGTTGCAGTTACTGTGTGCGTTCCCGCGGCACCACGAATTGGAGTTACGGTTCGTTCTGCCATTGCACAAGTGTAAGGTATCGTGTGTCCCGTTTCGTCTCCTTGCCCTGATCCCCCCACCGGCCCCGGGGTAGAATGCGATTGTCTCCCTGCTGGTGGTGAGGATACAAAATTCTTTGGAAAAACCTCCCTTCTGAGTTTTCCCGATTTAGGGGGGTAGGTTCAGGTAATTCTAGGAATTGGGGTGAATCTGAGGAATCTGGGACGATTTGTGTAGACACCAGCTGCTGGCTGGATGTCCCCTTCTCAAGTCCCGAGAGACCTCTATGGCCTTCAGAGGACTAGAAACCTTTATTTTTTCAGCAGACAATGCCTCTAGCATTACTCGTGCTACTGTTAAAAGATCCTTTTCTTTATTATCTTTCATTGTCGCAGCATGGTATACATCTCTGTTCACCTGCTGCCAAAATTCTATTGTAAATATCTGATTTGTCCCAGCTCGAGGGTAACGCAAACGTACCCACACAAGCAAATCTCTGAGTTCATCCTTTGTTACTGAAATTGAATGGGAGGAGGCCAAAGACTTAAACATGGATAATATTTGGACCTGTTCGTGGCTGAAGGACCCACCCATTGTATGTGACTATAGTGTATCTTAAATCTGAACAGCCTTACCCAAAAGTAAGATTCCCAAACCGAGTCAGAGTTCTCCTGGGCGTCCGTCCAGCAGATGCACAGGGAGAGGAATTCCCGGGATCCTCCCTTGTGACACGAGCCTGGGAGCTGACTCTTCTGGCACCAGCTCAAGGTCTCTCTTCTGCAGCTCTCTTCAGGTGGATTTTCAGGGTCTGGCGTTCGTGTTCACCCTGTGAACCACGCAGCCAAAACTCACGAGTCCACAAGTCCAGATGTGCACCCAGGGACGACAAATGTCCCACCCCAGGGGTCTCTGTAGGCGTGAGACCTCCTCAGAGAGGACATGCAGGGGGTCAGGAGTCTGGCTTCTCTCAGAGTCACCAGCAAGAAAGCTTCTCCAGACGACCTTGTGTTGTTGCAAGGCTGTTTATTTATCTTATCTTCTGAAAGGTTTCAATCAGCCCGACACAGGTCCGCTCTGCAAGGCGACCATCACAGAACTGCCCCGGGGGGGGCTGTGCCAAATCTTTTATACCTAAAACTACCTATACAATATTTACAGACTCTTCCCAATGCCATGCAATCTCTTTGCAATGTCCAGTTCTTTCCCCATCCAATCTGTGGTTCCCAGGATTCATCCCCAACATGGATAACATGAAGAAGAAGGAAGAAGGAGCCCACCACATCCAGGTTCCTCCATCTTGACCACATGGCTCTTAATATAAACAATCCAAAAACCTACTTATTCTACATTCTAATATTCTAATTTACACTCTGCTTGTTCTCATGTTTTGTGATTCTTCCCTCAGTGTTGGCAAACTCTCCCAAGGAGCTAAATCCAGCCCCTGCAGCTCTTGGGCACCATTTGGGGGTCTCAGAGGGGTCTGCCATGGGCGGTTTTGCATCCCCAAAGGAGTCAGGGAGATACTCTGGACTCCCACACTCCTAAGCTGGCTGTCCAGAACTTTCTAAACCCACAACAGCATTACATCTATGGACAAGTGTGTTAAATCCTCTACCAGCAAACCATGAGTTAGGATTCAACTGGATAGAACAGGATCACTTGAATTTCATTTCTTTTGTTGTCCAAAAATGTAAATAGAAAAGGAAATGGGCTGACTGGGGCTGTAGCTCTACCTACAAGCTCAAGCAGTGGTAAGACCTTGTCAGCACCCTGGGAAGCAGCAGATGGGTGAAGAAGTGAATCTCTCTGGAGCACTTCTCCCTAACAGATTAGCAGCTGCTGTAGCACCGTTTCCTACAAACTGAGTAGTCTGGGCCTGGATTAGAAAGTGATTTGGGATTAGTGTGTTGTTATTAACACCTGCAGCTGGTGGAACCTGTGCCCTCTGCTCTCCCTGCAGTTGTCTCAGCTGTCACACCTGTCGTGAGGAAAGCCCTGTGCAAGGATCCCTGCCCTGGGATTCAGGATGCTGGAGCATCGAGGCCTCCCTGAAACTGCAAATTCTTTCTAAGTTGTTGCCACCTTTGGAAAGCAAAGGGCTGCACAGTCTTTTTTAGGGTACTTTTTAGGGATTTTTAAAAGTTTTTTTTTTTTTTTTTTTTTTTTTAGGTTTCTTTTTGATTTTTAGGGGATTTTGAGTGGTTTTTTGAGTGTTTTGGGGGGTTGGTTTTGGGGGATTTTTTGGGGGGATTTTTGTGGGGTTTTGGGTGGGTTGGGGGGTTCTTGGGAGGTTTTGGTTTTTGGGGAGGTTTGGGGTTTTTGCGGGTGTTTTTGGGTTTCTGTGGTTTCTTTGTTTTTCTCTTCTTGTTTTTGTACTTTTTTTGTTTTGGCAGGGGTTTTTTTCCACATTTTTCCCCCAAAACTTTCCCTCCCCATGTCTGCTTTTTTAAGCATCTCTACAAGGAGATGCTGGAGGGCACTGAGACACCCAGTGACAAAACTTTGTGTGAGGAAGCAGCTGCTGAACAGGTGAGTCAGTGTGGCTTTGTAGTGGGAACTTTTTTCCCTTTTTATATTTTATATTTATCTATATATTTATCTATTTATATATTTATATTTATATTTATATTTATATTTATATTTATATTTATATTTATATTTATATTTAATTTTATATTGCTGATTCCTGTCTGGTGCCCCCAGAAAAAAATGGGGGCTGTGAGGAAAAAAGAAATTTAAATCAAGGAGAGTTACTCCTCTTTGTTATTGTGTGTGTTTGAACTGTGGGAAATAGCCCTCCACCTGTGATTTTAAGGGGACAGACAGAGGCGGAGGCGGCCACGGTGGGGACACGGCCACTGGCCTTAAACCACGCCCCTTCCCTCCCAGACATGCCCTTTCTCAGTAAACCACTCCTGTTTCATCCAAGCCACGCCCATGTCCTCTGAAACCACACCCCTTTTCTGTAAACCACACCCATTTCATACAAATCACGCCCATGCCCTGTTAAACCACACCCCTTTACATAAACCACACCCATTCACCCAAACCACGCCCATGCCATTAAACCACACCCATTTACATAAACCACACCCGTTTCACCCAAACCACGCCCATGCCCTGTTAAGCCACACCCCTTTACATAAACCACACCCATTCCACCCAAACCACGCCCATGCCATTAAACCACACCCATTTACATAAACCACACCCGTTTCACCCAAACCACGCCCATGCCCTGTTAAGCCACACCCCTTTACATAAACCACACCCCATTCACCCAAACCACGCCCATGCCGTTAAACCACACCCCTTTACATAAACCACACCCATTTCACCCAAGCCACGCCCCTTTACACAAAGTCACACCCGTGACCTCTGACCCCTCACTCGGGCCATCTCCGGCTGCCCGTCACCATCGGCCATCTGCAAGAGTCCATTGAGTGACCATCGAGTGGTCACCCAGTGGTCACTCAGCGGCCATCGAGGACCTTCAGGAAGGACGTCTGCGTTGGGTCCAGTTTGGCGTTGCACTCCACCTTGGGGGAGAGGCCCAGGGGGGTCAAGGGGTCAGGGTGGTGTCAGGTGACCACACCTTGAGTGACCACAACCCCCCCACACACACCACAGCGTCCTCGTGGGGAGAGTTGTTACTGACCGCCAGCAGGACTGGGCAGCAGGGAGAGGGGTCAAGGTGTCACTCAGGGAGTCAGTGGTCAGTGAGGGGTCACTCAGCAAGGGAGCACTCAGGTCAGTGGTCAGTGAGGGGTCACTCAGCAAGGGAGCACTCATGGGTCAGTGGTCACTCAGGTGTCACTCGGGGGTCAGTGGTCAGTGAGGGGTCACTCAGCAAGGGAGCACTCAGGTCAGTGGGCATTCAGGGATCACTCAGTGGTCAGTGAGGAGTCACTTGCGGTTCAGTGGTCACTCAGGTGTCACTCGGGGGTCAGTGAGGGGTCACTCAGCAAGGGAGCACTCATGGGTCAGTGGTCACTCAGTGGTCAGTGAGGGGTCACTTGCAGGTTATGTGACCGATCAAACGGCGCAGCATTCACCCGAGCCCGAGCCCAACTCCTAGGACAGACCCTTTATTGGCATCGTGCTGGGACAGCCCAGCAGGCAGAGCCCCCTTGGCCGGGGCGGGGGGTTACGAGGGTCTGGGGGCCGGGACCATGGGGACCAGGAGGGTCCGGGGGCCAGGACCATGGGGACCAGGAGGGTCTGGGGGCCGGGACCATGGGGACCAGGAGGGTCCTGCCCCGCGGCGCGGGGCCGGCTCAGCTGCGCTCCTCCAGGCTCAGCCGGTCGAACAGGTACTCGCCGAGGCCAGCCGAGCTGCCCCCGGGGCCAGCGGCTCCCCCCGAGAGGCGCCGCAGGTTGGTGGCGTGGTCCCCCAGCGCCTTGATGGCCTTCACCTGCTCATCCAGGTAGTGCGACTCCAGGAAGTCACAGAGCTGTGGGACAACGGGGAACCAGGCAGGGCTGAGGGTCTGGGGGAGGTGAGGGACCCCCAGGAGCAGCTGGAGATTCCAAGGTGCCAAGGTGCAGATGTGGGGAAAGGCAGTAGCACAGGGAAAGGCAGGAATTTGGGAGTGTGGAGAGGGGTCAGAGCCCTGAGGGAGCCCCGTGGTGGTACCAAGGTGCAGATGTGGGGAAAGGCAGGAATTTGGGAGCACACTGAGGGGTAAGAGCCCTGAGGGAGCCACGTGGGGGTGAGGCACAGGGAAAGGCAGGAATTTGGGAGCACACTGAGGGTCAGAGCCCTGCGGGCCGGGGGGCAGGAGCCAGAGCAGCACTCACGTGCGGGTCCCCGTTCTGGGCAGCCAGCCCGTGCAGGTCCAGCAGCGCCTGGTTCACCGAGCGCTCCAGCTGCAGCGCCGCTTCCACCGCCTCCAGCGCCGAGCCCCAGGTGTCCCGCTCCGGCTTCTGCGGGGCACGGGCCGTCAGTCCCGCCCCGGGCCCCCCGAGAGACCAGCCGCCCTCCCGAGCCCTGCCCGCCGCGCACCTTGATGTCCTGCAGCAGGACGCGGCCCCCGCGGCGCGTCTGGAAGCGCAGCAGCTCCTGGGCGTGATCCCGCTCCTCCCGCGACTGCTCCAGGAAAAAGCGAGCCAGCCGCGGCAGCGCCACGTCGTCCCTCTCGAAGTAAAACCCCTGCGGGAGGGAGGAGAGGGAGAAGAGGTCAGGGGGAGGCACCCAGGACCCCCCTCCACACCAAATTTTTGGGGTTCCGCTCTCCCGAGCGGCGCCGGCACCGGGAGCGGGTTTTGGGATGCGGGAAAGGCAGGGGGGTGTCCCCCCAACCCCGGGGCGGGGGTCCCGAGCCCCCCTACCATGGAGAGGTAGACGTAGGAGGCGTGGAGCTCCATGTTGGCCATGCGGTTGACGGCGGCTTCGCAGTCGCGGTGATAGTTCTGGCGGATCTGGGAGTCCATGGCGGGACGGACGGACGGACAGACGGATGGACAGATGGACGGGCGGATGGACGGCCGGGATGGACAAAGGGCCGAGAGCAGCCGGTTCCGTTCAAGCACTGTTGAAGCGAGAACACGGCTGTGGCGGCTGGAAACCCGGCAGGGGCTTTTATAGCCCGGCCCGCGGGGCGGGGATAAGAGGCGACCCCCCCCACTCTGTCCCCTCCGGAAGGGGCGCGGTGGCCTTGGCCCTTGTCCCTGTTTGTCACATGGCCCCGCAGTCAGCATGACGGGGCAGATCTCGGGGGGTGGGGGTCCGACCCCACCTTTGTGTCCCCCCCCCATGAGGGGTCCCCCGGCTGGCGGGGGGCGCTGCTGGGGGAGAGCCCCGGTTCGCTGCTGGGTTGGGGGACACGGGGAGCCTGGCGGGGGTTGGGGGGAGCTGGGGGGTGTTTTTTGGGTGTCCCGCCGGGTGCTGAGGTGCCGATCGCCCGTTAAGCGGAGTTTAATGGGTTATAGGGTGCGGGAGGAGCTGACTCAGCGCCGGCACCGTAAAAGAGGAACTTGGCCCCGGGGAAGCGCTGACTCCGCGGTTCCGCCGCTCCGGGGCTGGGGCGGACTGGGGGGAGACTGGGTGGAACTGGGAGCCCTTCATCCTTTGGGGGGACCCGGTTGGGCTGGAGCTCAGACGAGATTCGGGGGGAGCAGCGGCCCCGGACCCCAGTGCAGATCACCCCAAAAACCGCCCCTGGCGCTGGGTCCGGCGGTCCCGTGCAGGGGGGTCCGGATGTGCGACCCCCGCCCCAACACCCCCCCGCGATCGGGACCCACTGACCCCAAACACCCCCAGACACTTTGGGGGGAGGTACAGCTCCTCCCCACGTTTTCCCCCTTAACCAGGACCCCCAATCCCCGAGGTGTTGGACAAAGGAAAGGAGGAGGGGCACCCGGTCCCCCCAAAAGCGGCCGCCTCCAGCCACGTGGAAAAGCGAAAGCGAAAGCGGCGCTGCCCTGTTCCCCCCCCCCCCCCCCCAATTCCTGTGGGGTCCCCCCCTTTCCCCGTGCGCATCCCGAGACCCCCGAGGGCTCCCCCGAGGTTTTTGGGGGGCTGGGAGGTGGGGGGGAGGGGGGTCAGGCCCATGAAGCATCGCGTTTGTTTTTTATTTCCATCGAAATTCCCGAGATACAAAAACCAAGGTACAAAAAAACAGAAGAAAAAAACCACTACGGAGATAAGCTGGGGGGGGGGGGAGGGAAGGCAGGGCCCACCCGTTTTTTTTTGGGAGGGCGGGCTCCCCGTGACGTCACCCCCGAGAGCACCATGGGGGTTGGGAGGAGGGGTCACGTCCCCCCCTCCCCCCCCCCTCGGGAACACGGGGGGGGGGGGGGAAATCTCCAAAACCGGGGGGGGGTTGAGGGGGTGTAAACGGGGGGTGTGGCCCCCCCCACCCTGAGAGCCTCCGCCCCGGGAGGGGGGTATTGCACCTGGGGGGGCCCTTTTTGGGGGGTGGGGACCCCCAATAAATACTCACCCTACAGCCATGGCTGTAACCCTCCCCCCCACACCCCCAACCTCATTTTTGGGGAGGGGGGGGTCACAGAGACACCCCACCCACCCCCACGTCGGGGGTGGAACCGCAGGACCCCCTCCCCCACTCAAAGCACCACAAGTCCTGGGGTCAAACCGAGGCCAGGGAGCCCCAGCACCAGGACTGGGGGGCACGGGAGGGCAAAGGGGGGTGTCCCCACCCCGATCAGCCCCAACCCGCCCCCCAAATCCCAGCTGTGGGCTCCAGATACTTATGGGAAGAGCTGGAGGGAGCCTTGAGGAGGGAGGGGAAGGTTCCCCCCAGCTCGGCCGCCACCCCAAAATGCAGGTGAGCCAGTCCTGTTGGTTAAAACCCCCCCGGCCCTGGAAGGCACTGGGGGTCAGCACCATCCCTGCCGGCAGGGCCAGTCCGGGGAGGGGTCCCGGGGGCGGGGGCACACAAAACGTGGCCCCCCCGGGGGTCTAGGACATCTTCCAGATGGTCAGCGAGGCCGTCAGCACGCCGGCGGCGAAGATGGTGATGGTCTGCCAGGTGGGGGTCCCAAAGTGGGACAGAAGCCCTTCCTGGGGGAGGTGACACAGCAGGGGGAGGTCACCATGTCACCCCCAGAACAACCAGACTCAGGGGAGTTGGGACACAGAGGAGGGATGGGAGGATTTGGGGTAAAAGAGGGTGTTGGGGACGGGAAATTCCCAAAAAGGGGCTCGGCCCCCCTGAGGAACTGGATTTGGGGTACAAGGGGGTCTTAGGGACCAAAGAATGGGGGGTCTGGGGCCTCACCCATCCGCCCTGGGCCTGGATCCAGGCCAGCACGTGCTCCTGGAGATACTCCATGGTCCAGCGCAGGATGGTCTGCACCAGCTCGGGCACCTTGGTGCAGAGAGCCTGCAGGGGCAGGGAGTGCTCAGAGGGGGCTCAGGGGCACCGGGGGGGGGTCCTGGGGGGCTCCACACCCACCTTCAGCACCAGCTTGCAGGCAAAGTAGAACAGGGCCACCACGCGGCCCCAGTTGAAGGTGCCGTCGGCGAACATCTCCTTGGCCACGCGGAAAAACAGCTTTTTGGGGGCGTCACAGCCCACCTGCTCGATCATCCTGGGGCGGGGCAGGGTGGGGGCGGTCAGGGCAGGCTCGGGGACGCCACGGGCTCCCCCCGAGAAGCGGCAGCCGCCCACCTCTGCAGCTCCATGTTGCTGTCGAGCTCGTCGCCGATGCGCCGCAGGCACTCGCTGAGGCGTTTGGTGTCGGGGCTGCTGGGCTGGGGCTCGCCCAGCTCGGCCACGCTCAGCGCCACGGCCTGCGGGTCCCCGCAGCGCTCCACACGGTCCCGCACGAACCTGGCAGCGCCGGCACGCTGGCTACGGCCGCGACCCGCCCCGCCTGCAGTCCCCTCCCGAGTCCCCCTGATGTCACATCCACACCCTGTGTCCCCCTGGGACAAGTCCCCCCACGTCCCTCAATTCCCCCTTGCACCCCGTGTCCCCCCAGTTCTGCATCCCCTCCCCCCAAGTTTCGAGTCCCCACAAGTCCCCCATGCACCCCCAAATCCCAGGATCCTCTCAAGTCCCCCCACGTCCCTCAATTCCCCCTTGCACCCCGTGTCCCCCAGTTCTGCATCCTCTCAAGCTTCTCCCCCCAAGTTTCGAGTCCCCCCAAGTCCCCCATGCACCCCCAAGCCCCAGGATCCTCTCAAGTCCCCCCACGTCCCTCAATTTCCCCCTTGCACCCCGTGTCCCCCAGTTCTGCATCCTCTCAAGCCAAGTTTCGAGTCCCCACAAGTCCCCCATGCACCCCCAAGCCCCAGGATCCTCTCAAGTCCCCCCCATGTCCCCTCTGCACCCCAGTCCCCCCCGCACCCTGTGTCCCCCCTTGTCCCCCTGCACACTGCCAGGCTCCCCAGATCCCCAGGCCCTGGCTTCCCCCAGCTTGCTCTCATGTCCCCGAGTCCTCTCCCAGCCCCGAGCTGTCCCCGCACTCTGTGCCTCACAGGTCGCCCCTTGTCCCGTCCCAGCCCCGCCCGTTCTCCCGGCGGTGCCCGCCTCCCCCCTACTCACGCTCGCAGCAAGATCGCCCCTGTCTGCATGATCTGGTCCGAGGAGGCACCTGCGGAGAGCGGGGAGCTTACCGGGGAGAACCGGCCACAGACCGATCACCGACCGGCCACAGAGCGGCCACCGACCGGCCATAGACCGATCACTGACCGACCGCCGCCGCCCTCTCCGGCCCGTACAGGTCGCTCCCCTCCGCGGGTCCCGCCAAGCCCTCCACTCACCACCGCCTCCCGGGGGCGGGGCGGGCTCGCCGGAGCCGCCGCCAGCCCCGGCCCCGGGATCTCCTCCGCCGCCGCCGCCGCCGCTGCCCCCGCCCCGCTGGGCCGAAGCCGCTGCCGCCGCCATGGCGCCCGAACCACGTGGTCCCGTCCGGCGTCACGTGAGACCGGCGGCGCGGCGCGCCCTGATCACGTGATGGGACCGAGCGGTCTATGGGCAGGGGCGGAGCGGCCGCGCCCCTCGCCACGACCCCAGCGCTCCGGTCACGCCCCTCGCCCGTCACTCATTTCTCGGCCACACCCCTTGGCCGGGCCGGCCCCGCCCCCGCAGCCCCCCGGGGGTCACCCCGCAGTCCCGGGGTCACACCGGGGGTCACACCGGGGGTCACCGCACCCACCGACCATGAGGGTCCCGGGGCGACGCCCCCGTTGCGCTTCCGCCGCCCCCGGCGCCTCCCGCGGGGCCCCGGACGGGGCGGGAGGAGCGGCCGCAGGTGCGCGGGGGGAACCGGGGGCCCGGGGGGCGGTTCGGGCTTGGGGTGCGCTCTGAGGCCGTGTGTGTGGGAGCCCCGCGCAGACATGAATCCCAAAAGCTGCCTCGGCTGCACCAAGTGCTTCGTCTTCCTCCTCAACCTCTTCTTCTTCGTGAGTGGGGCTGGGGGGAGGATGGGGGGAGGATTTGGGGGGCAGGGGGGAGAGGGGGGAGGTAAAACTTGGGAGGGCGGGACATACAGCTCGGGGGGACTCGGGGGGACGGGGGAGCCTGGGGCTGAGGGGGTGCAACAACCTCCCAGTGTGTACGGGCACTGGGGGCCCCCCATTTCCTGACCTGGGCTCCCCCCGCAGTTCCTGGGCATCCTCCTCCTCGCCTTCAGCTTTTGGCTCCTCTTCGACCGGCAGAGCTTCGCCGCCGTGCTAGGTAAGGGACCCCCAAGGCCTGGGGTACCCCAAGACGGGCGGCACCCCGAGCTGAGAAGCTCGCTGACCCCCCCCTGCCCCCCAGGGTCACCGCTGGTCAGCCTGAGGCTCTGGTCTTACGGCTTCTCTGGGGTCGGCATCGTCACCATGCTCCTGGGATTCCTGGGGTGCCTGGGGGCCCTCAAGGAGGTCAAGGTCATGCTGGGGCTGGTGAGCTGGGGGGGTTCGGGAGGGGTCTCGGAACTGGGAGGGGGCTGGGGTGGCTGTGCTGCAACTTCCTGGGGCAACCGCGGGGCCACGTGGGGCCACCACATCCTGTGCCCGGGGAGCAGCGGCGGGGAGCGGGGGGACCGCTCTGACCTGCCCCCAGTGCCGGGGAGGGGCTGAGGGGGGAGGTCGGGCTGACCCCCGCCTTCCCTGTTTATCCCCGAAAGTATTTTGGCCTGCTGCTGCTGCTCTTCGCTGCCCAGATCACGGTGGCCATAATCGTCTACACGCAGCGTGCCACTGTGAGTGCAGGGGCGAACCCTGGGCTGAGGGGGAGACCCCGGGGGTCGGGGGGGACCCTGGGGTCGTGGGGCAATGCTGTGCTGATCCCCCTCCCCAGCTGGCTACGAAGGTGGCCACCTACGCAGAGGAGCTGATCCGGGGGTACCCAGCCCAGGGACCACCCGGGGACCCCCACGAGAGCTGGGATGCTGTCCAGCAGCAGGTGAGACTCCCCCCAAAAGAACCCCAGAGCTACCCCATGGCCACCACACTGATCCCCTGCCCCCCTCTCCCCCACAGCTCGGCTGCTGTGGCTGGAAAAGACCCCAGGACTGGGACCAGCACGATGACACCACCACGGACAGGGACGGGGACAGGACCATCGCCTGCTCCTGCCTCAGGGCACCCAACGGCACCCACAAGCACCCATGGGTGCTGCCCCACGGCCGCTGCCCCGTGGCTGCCCCCGAGGACATCTTCCCCAGGGTGAGGCACGGGGGGATCAGGGGGTCCTGGAGCTCTGGGAGGGGCCCCAAAGTGACCCCCGGTTGTCACCCCAGGGCTGCAAGGAGAGCGTCCAGACCTGGCTGGCTGGAAACCTGATCACCATCGTGGGGGTTTGCATAGGCATCGGCCTGGGGGAGGTAGGGGGGATGCCCTGGGCTGGGGGGCTGAGCTGAGGGTCCTGGGGGCGATCGGAAGACTGTGGGACCATAGGTTGGGTGGGCTGGGCAGCAGCCGGGGGCAGCCAGGGAGGGTTCAGGGGATGGTCCGTGGGGAGCCGGGGCGTTGGTGGTGATTCAGGGTGGCCAGAAGGGTCCGTGGTGGGCGTTCAGGGTGGCCGGGAGGCGGCCAGGGATCCGAGGGGGTCCGGGAAGGCTGATCCTGCTCTCTGCTCCCAGCTCTGCCTGCTGATGCTGTCGATGTTCCTGGTCCGGAACCTGGACTCCCACTACGAGAAGCTGCTGCGGGGGCTCTGAGGGGGCCAGGGTGCTGTGGGGGGAAGCGCGGAGGGCTTTGTCCTTCAATAAAAGCCGTCGGGAAGCAGCGGAACCGAGACGGGACCGGGAGCGCACCGGGAGCGCGCGGCCCGCGTGGGGGCGGCCACGCCCCTTTCCCGTGGCCACGCCCCCTCCCCGCTGGGCGGGAACGGCTCGCGCCAGGCCCCGCCCCTCCCCTCGCCGTGAGGCGATCCCCCCCCCACCCCCACCGGTTCCCCCTCAGTCCCACGACGGTCCCGGGACCCCTCAGAAACCCCCGACCCCCGGCTCTGCCCGGGGGCAGCGCCGGCACCGGAGCACCCCCGAACACGATGGCTGCAGAGGGTCCCTGCGCCCCGGGCGCTGTCATCCCCCTGCCAGGTGCGGGGACCATGAGGGAGCGGGGCGGGGGAATGAGGCGCCGGGCCCCTCCATAACCCATGTCACCCCCCTCAGCCCCTGACGAGAGCGGCTGCTCGGACGAGTTTGCCCTGGACTGCACCTTCGCTGCCTGCGACCCCGAGCGAACAGGTAGCCAAATGCCCTGGGGAAGTGGTGGCCACAGCCAACCCTGGGGCCTTGGTGGCCACAGCCAAACCAGGGCCGTGGTAGCCACAGCCAAATCCCGGGATGGTGACCACAGCCAAACCCCCCAGGCCGTGGTGGCCACAGCCAAATCCCGGGATGGTGACCACAGCCAAACCACCAGAGCCGTGGTGTATACAGCCAAACCCCCGGGATGGTGACCACAGCCAAACCCCAGGGATGGTGGCCACAGCCAAACCCCAGGATTGTGACCACAGCCAAACCCCCTGGGCTGTGGTGGCCACAGCCAATCCCCAGGGATGGTGGCCACAGCCAAACCACCAGAGCCCTGCTGGCCACAGCCAATCCCCAGGGATGGTGACCACAGCCAAACCCCCGGGATGGTGACCACCATCCTCGGCCCGGCACAGGACTGGTGCAGCCGCAGCGGGTGGTCGAGTACGTGGCAGCGATGACGGGGCACAGCGGGCAGGACGGGCGGCTGCGGGCGCTGCGGCGGGCGCTGGACCCCGCGGCCGCGGGCACGGCGCTGGACTGGGCCGGGTTCCGCGCAGCCATGGGCGCCTGGATAGCAGCGTGCCGGCAGGACGGGTCAGTGCCGGGACGCGGGGCGAAACCTGGGCCTGGCGCAGCGGTCAGTGCCACTGACCCACGGCTCCGTCCACGCAGGGCCACAGAGGAGCAGGACGTGGCGATCGGTGACGCCGGAGCAGTGCTGGCGGGTGGGTGCTGGCACGGGAGAAGGGAGTCGGGGTGGCCCCAGTGGGACACAGGCACAGCCCGCTGTGTCCTGTCCCACAGAGGACGACAGACACGCGTCCCCAGCAGCCGCCCAGCGCCAGGGTGGCAGCACGGACGTCACCACCCCGTAAGTGCCGCTGCGGGGACACCCCGCCAGCCCCGGCCGTGCTCCCGGGAGCAGCCTGGGACTGTGGGACTCCCCAGCAGCGCCGAGGCCGCGGGGCTGCGGAGCCGCGCCCGGCAGCTGGCGGCCCAGAACAGCAAACTGCAGCGGGATGCGGAGCAGGCCGAGGAGCTCAACGCCCGCCTGGCCGAGGAGATTGCGCAGCTCCAGGCGCAGCTGCGAAGGTGCTCGGAGGGGCTCCCTGGCACGGGGCCTGGGCCAGCATCCCGGGAATGCTGAAATGCTGTTTGCCCCCGGCAGCAGCCGGCAGGCCCTGGAGCAGGCCAGGGTGGCCACCGAGGAGCTGGACGACATGAAGGCCGTGGTGAAGGGGCTGGAGGAGGAGAACACCGAGCTCCGGCGGCAGGCACGGCAGGCGGTGAGAGGCTAAGCAGAGGTGCCAGATGGTGTCACATCTGGTGTCACATGTGGTGTCACGCGGTGTCCCCTCATGGCCATGCCCTCCTCAGGAGAAGGAGCAGCACAGCCTGTGCTCGCAGGCTGAGGATCTGCAGGAGGAGGTGAGCCCGGTGCTGGGAGCTGCCCCAGTAGGGCAGTGCCTTGGGGAAGCCCAGCCCTGTTTCACCCCCGGCAGAACCAGCGGCTCCTCGCCGAGGGCCAGGGACTGCGGGAGCAGCTCCAGGCGCAGGCAGCCCGGATGGCCAGCCTGGAGGTGAGCGGTGCCACGGTGGCCAGGGTGGGTGGGCGGTGCTGGGGGCCCGTCACACCGTGACCAGGAGTCCCTGTCCCCATCCCTCTGCCCAGGCCCAGCTCTGCCGTGGCACTGCCCTGCTCTCTGCCCGGGACGCAGCCCTCGCCCAGGTGAGCGCTGCCCAGTGACACTGCCACCACCTCGGCTGTCACCGAGGCCACCCCCAGCCCTCTCCCATGGCCCCTCACGTGCAGGCTCTGTCCCACAGGCAGGGCAGCGGGCGCAGGAGCTGACAGCAGCACTGGAGGACTACGAGCGGGTGGTGCAGGTACGACCTCGGTGTGAGCCTGGACAGTGGCCACAGAGCCCATGGTGACCACTCTCTATGTGGGGGTCAAGGCCAGAGGGTGACAACCCCTTTGTCTCTGCAGGAGTTGCGTCTGGAGACAACGCGGCTGCGACAGCAGCTGGGCCGGCTGCGGGACGCCTGGGCCATGTACGGGGGGACACGAGCACGGGGGACATCCCCAGGCTGCTCCAGGCTCCTCAGCTCAGCATCCCCACCCTCCTTCCGTCCCACAGGCGCCCGTGGTGCCCGCGCGGCCAGCTGGCCATCCAGGACACGGCGGCAGCCAGCCGGGTAAGGGAGGGGCAGGCCTGGCCCTGCAGGGCGCCCTCAGCCACTGACCCAGGGCTTCTACCCAGGAGCCTGGGGACAAGGAGGAGGCGGAGGAGGAGGTGGAGGAGGCGGAGGAGGAGGCGGAGGAGGAGGAGGAGGACACGGGGACAGCGCTGTCCGGAGGAGGCCTGGCGGGGAGCAGCGAGGAGGTGGCTGAGGCGGTGGCCCCACAGGCACCGCTGTCACCGTGGGCACTGCTGTCACCGTGGGTGCCGCTGTCCCCCTGGGCTGTGGCGCTGCTGGTGCTGCTGGCCCTGCTCTACCTCCTGCCCCGCCAGTGGCCCCAGCCCCAGCTTCGCTACCAGAGCCCCCCACCCCTGTGAGACCCCCCCAGTAAAGACCAGTTGGGCACTGCTGCGCCCACCCCCAACGCTTGTCCCAGTTCCTCCCGAGCAGGGTCAGGGTCAGAGTCAGGGTGTCAACATCAGCTTTATGGGCTCTGCAGGGGGCCAGGCCCCCTCGTCTCTCCGTGGCTCCGGGAGATCCCGGTGTAGCCCCCCGGGGGCTTCCAGCAGGGAACTGGGGGGTCCCCGCCTCTCACCAGTGGCTCAGGCCAGCCTGGACAGGGACAGAGGGTGAGGACCTGACGATCCAGGGGTCTGCCCTCAGGATATTCGCAGTGATCCCAGTATCCAACAGCCCTCCCAGTACCTGTGTCTGTCCCCAGGTGTCGCTCAGCCATTCAGGTCCCGTCGTGCTCCAGTGTCGGGGGTCCCTGTGAGGGCTGGGGGGGGGGCCTGAGGGGAGTGACCTCCCAGTGCTCCCCAGTCCTCCCAGTGACCCCGAGACAGCCACCAGGGCTCCCAGTGACCCCGAGCCTCCCAGCACCCACACTGTTCCCAGTGTCCCCAACACACGCAGTACCCCCCGTGCCCCCACCACCCCCGGGGTCCCTGGTAACGCCGTCCCCTCCAGTGTCCCCAGTGCCCTCCAGTGCCCCCAGCATCCCCACCTGGGCACAGGGTCTCCTCCACAGCACCCAGGCCGCCGCCGCCAGGCCCAGGGCCCCCCCAACTCCCCCCAGCAGCACCAGCCCGTGCCCGGCGGGGCTGGGGGGTCCCTGCCTGGCCCCCAGGGTCCCCTCCTGCCGCACGGCCGGACTGGTCAGCGCCACGCCTGGGGGGACACGGGGGTCAGCAGCTGCCCTGAGGGAGTGCTGGGGGTCTCCTGGGGGTCCCGGGGGGGTACCTGGGGGGGTACCTGGCTGGCAGCGCAAGCGGGCGCAGCCAGGAAAGTGGGGGGGTCTCCCTCGCAGCCCCCCCAGGTGCTGCGCCAGGGTCTCCAGCAGCTGCGACACATTCACCGTCTCCAGCCGGACACAGCCCTGGGGGTCCTGGGGGGATGTCACAGGAGCCCCCCAGGGGACCCCAGACCCCTTCTGAACCACCCTGGGAAAGCCCAGAAACGCCCCAGAGATCCTGCACCCCCCCAAGACCCCCCACAGAGTTACCCTGGACACCCCAGACAGCCCCCAGACCCCTGCGGGGTCCCCAAAGCCCCCCAAGAGCCCCAGAGTGACCCTGGACACCTCAGGGTACCCCCAAGAGCCCTGCGGGGTCCCCAGAGCCCCCAGACTCACCTTGGCCTCCCCAAGACCACCCCATAACCGCCCACCCGAAGCCTCCCAGCTCCCCCCTCCTCCTTCCAGGACCCCTGCCCCCCTCGGAACCCCCCGGGGACCCCCACCCACCTGGATGTGACAGTCGGCCAGGAAGTGGAGCTGGGCAAGGAGGTTCCTGAGCAGGGGGGCCAAATCCCTCCCTGCCACCGCCAACATTCGCTGCAGAGCCAGCGCCCCGAAGTGCAGCCCCCAGAGATCAGAGCAGCCACTGTCCTGGGGGGGTTCGGGATTTGGGGGGACACAGGTCAGGGGGTGAAGGAACAGGGCGGGATTTGGGGGGCACGTGTGGGAACTCACCTGCTCCAGGTTGCTGGGCATCGCCACGGGGTAGTCGAGGAGCAGCCAGGGGTTCTGTGGGAGGAGCCAGGGGGTCCCCAAAAACAGCCCCAAGGAGCCTTCGGGGGTGAAGGGGTGCAGAGGTTTTTGGAACCCAGGATGGGGCTTCCCTGGGGAACGAGGGAGCTGGGGGCGTGGGGGGGCTCGGGCGGACCGGGGAGGTCCCGTGAGGATCCCGGAGGGCAGGGGGCGTCCCCGGGTGTGCGGGAGGGGGTCCTGTGGGCGGGGGTCTCACCAGGTTGTTGAGGTGGGCGCTGAAGGTGCTGCTGACGGGGTTAAAGCCGAAGGAGCAGCAGCTGCTGGGGGTGGGCGCGGCCAGGAGGAGCAGGAGCGGCACCTGGTGGGGCACCGGGGGGGCTCTCACGGGGGTCCCAGAGGGGCGCGATGAGGGGAGGGGTTGTCCCTTCTTACCAGAGCAGAGCTGGGGGGGCACGCGTCCATGGCGGTGCCGAGCTGGGGGCGGCACACGGCGAACCCGCGACCCGCCCCGGGACCCCTCGGGCCGCGGCGGAGCCGCCGCCGAAAGCGAAAGCGGGACCGAGCCGGGAGGGGGCCCAGGAAACCCGAGGGGGCAGCGGGACGTCGTGAGCCGCCCCCTCCCTCCCCAGGACCCCCGGCCGCCCCCTCCTCACCCCGCGCACTCCCTCCCGACCCCGCGGTGGCTGCGCCGCTCGGGACCCCCCGCCCGCTCCGCAGCGCGCTGGGTGCGGCTGCCCCGAGCGAGGGAGGGGGCCCCGCCCGGGCACGCGCGGGGGCGGGGCACCCCCAAAACATCCCCCCGACTGCAGCCCGAGAACCCCCTGGACCCCCCACAAACAGAGACACGGCGGCGGCTGCGGCTCGGAGCGGTTTATTGGGGTGGGGGCACAGTGCGAGGTCTGATACCCCCGCAGGTGTTCGGGGGTGCTGGGGGGTCTCAGGGACCGCCCCCCGTCAGCCAAAGGCAGTGGGGGCGAGTGCAGCGCAGCTCCAGCTCCCGCTCGGCGCCGGGGGGGGGCTCCTGCCCCGGACCCCCCAGGATCCCCAGCGGGACCCCCCAAACGCGGGGGACGCTGACGACGGAGGCCCAGTCGCAATCCTGGGTAGGCGGGCACAAGAGAGAACAGCTGGGGACAGCTGGGGTGATGTCCCCCCTCACTCCAAATCCCCGCCTCAGCAGCCGTCCCACGGCTTGGGACCCCAAAAGTTCACGGCCACCGTCCCGGTGTCACTGCCCGCCATCCTCATGTCCCCACGTCCCGTTTTCGCCGCGGCCCCGCCACTCACCGCGGCCCCCCCGCAGATCCAGAGCCCGTCCGGCTGCTGTCGCGCCAGGTGACGTGCGGATCCCCGGGGATTCCCGGAGAGCACCGTCAGGGCGCCCCCCGGGAGCCCCGCGGCCACCAGAGCCTGGGGACACAGGGGAAGGGGCAGTGTCACCGAGGGGGGGGTCCTGGGGACACGGGGTGCCCTGGAAGGTTTCGTGGGGGCACCTGGGGGATCATGGGGGACACCCCCGGGGATCGCGGGGAGACATTCAGGGGTTCAGGGGGGCTCCGGTGGGTTGCAGCGGGGAGGTGACACAGGGGGTGACACACGGGGGTTATGGGGGGGTCACGGGGGGGTCCCGCACCTTCCGCAGCCGCTCTGCGGGCCCGCCGCCGCCAGGGGGCGCCACCACCACCACGCAGTTGCCGAGCGCGAGCGCCGGGAGGAGGAGCCGCGGCGCCAGGGGGCGGGGCCAGCCCCAGGCCACGCCTAGCACCCCGAGCGGCCGCCGCGTCACCAGGGCCCGGCCCTCGGGCACCTCCTGCAGGGGACAGGCCACGCCCACTCAGAGCCACGCCCACACACAGAACCCCGCCCCCCTTGCCCGGCCCCGCCCACCTGCACGGCCCCGCCCGCGCGCTCCACGCGCGCCGCCCAGCGCAGCAGCGCCCTCTGCAGGCTCCCGTCGCTGTCGCCGCTCCCGTCGCTGTCGCCGCTCCCGTCGCTGTCGCCGTTGTCCCCGGGGGTCCCGTGTCCCCCCGCCAGGGCCGCCGACGCCTCCCGCAACAACCGGGCCCGCGACGCCCCCGGCAGCCGCCCCCACCTGCGGGAGTCGGGGGCGTTCGGCACCGACTCCCCCCCCCCCGCCCCGAGGGGTCCCATCGTCGGGGACACACCCGGTGGGGTCACCCCCCCCCGCCCACGCCCGTCACTCACCGTGGGGCGGCCCCGCGGGCGGCAGCCACGGCCTGAGCCAGCTCGGGGTCAGCGGGGTCATCCGCGGTCACCGGGGGGCTGGGACAGGGACAGGAGACCGGGTCAGAGGGCGTCGGGGGCACCGAGACCCCTCGGAGAGGAGGAATCGGGGTCCTGAGGGGGACACGGGACCCTCTGGGGAGACAGGATGGGGGCGGGACCACCCGGAGGGGGAAGAACGGGGTCCTGGGGGTGTTAAACTGGGCTCCCAGTGGAGTCTTGGTCTCGGAGCTTTCCTCCTGGGACCCCCTAATTCAGGGTGTCCATCCTGGGGAGGGGTCCCTGTCCCATCAGGGGGTACCTGAGCGGCTCATCCACCTTGGGGGGCTGTTCCCAGGGGGGGCACCCGAACTCTCGCAGCGCCTGGAGGGAGTGTGGGGCGGCAGAGCCCATCTGTAACGGCACAGGACCCCCCACCCCACCCCAGGAGACCTCCACATCCCTCTAGCTTCTGCAGGGCTCCCCCAAACCACCCAGCAGAGCCCCCCTGGGACCCCCCACCTCATCCAGGTCGGCGTCCGCAGCCCCCCCGGCGCAGCCCCCGCTGGGGTCCAGCAGGTCCAGGGCGTTGAGCCACACCAGCCCCTGGGGCAGCCTGGGGAGGGGTCAGCGCTCAGCGCCCGGCGGCCCCGCCCTGCTCGGGGCTCGGGGCTCGGGGAGGGGCCGGGGGTCACCTGTCGGCCGTGTCCAAGGCCACGGTGACGTCCTGAGCCCAGACGGCGGCGGCCGCGGTTCGGGGCAGCGCCGAGGCCACGGCCACGGCTTCGGCCGGGCCGCGCACGGGCAGCAGCAGCAGCAGCGGCCCCGGCGCCTGGCGGGGCAGGGGGCGCTCAGGGGAGCCCCAAAAAGGCACCCTGGGCACCCCCGACCCCCCCCCCCCCGGGGCACCCACCGGCTCCCGCAGGCAGCGCCAGGTCGGGGCCACCCCCGAGATCAGCGTGGGGGGGAAGAAACGACCCCCGCCCTGCGGCAGCGGCGCCTGGAACACCTGGACAGGAAATCCGGGATCACAGGGAGCAGGGACCCCTCAAAGTGCCCCCCAAACTGCCCCCCGGGGACCCCCAAAGCTGGGAACCCCCCCATCGGGAACCCCCAAATTCCTCCCCAGGGGACCCCGATGTGCAGAAACGCTCAGACTTGACCCCAAATCTGCAAAGCCCCAAATGCCACATCCCCCTCTCCCCGCCCCCCAAATCCCTTAGTGCCACCCCATTGTCCCCACAGCCCCCCCGAAATCCCTTAGTGCCCCCGCATTGTCCCCACAGCCCCCCCAAATCCCTTAGTGCCCCCCATTGTCCCCACAGCCCCCCCAAATCCCTTAGTGCCACCCCATTGTCCCCACAGCCCCCCCAAATCCCTTAGTGCCACCCCCTCACCTGAGCCCCCTCCTCCCGCGCCTCCCGCACCAGCTCCTCAGGCACGGGGGTCCCGGGGGGCAGCGGCCCCGCCTCAGTTTTGGGGTCCAGGGGGTCCCCGAGCCGCAGCCCCTCGAGCCGGGCCCGGAGGCGCCGCTCCAGCGCCGGCAGCACCGAGTCCTGGGCGAGCACCAGGCAGCCCCCGGCCGGCAGCTGCGGACACGGAGCGGGGGCTGCCCTGGAACACCCGCAGCCACACCCCGAACAGCAGAAACCCCCTGAACAACCCACACAGAGCCCCTGGAACACTCACAGCCACACCCCGAACACCAGAAACCGCCTCAACAGCCCGCACAGAGCCCCTGGAACACTCACAGCCACACCCCGAACACCAGAAACCGCCTCAACAACCCGCACACAACCCCTGGAACACCCGCAGCCACACCCCGAACACCAGAAACCGCCTCAACAACCCGAACACAACCCCTGGAACACTCACAGCCACACCCCGAACACCAGAAACCGCCTCAACAGCCCGCACAGAGCCCCTGGAACACCCGCAGCCACACCCCGAACACCAGAAACCGCCTCAACAACCCGCAGCCACACCCCGAACACCAGAAACCGCCTCAACAACCCGAACACAACCCCTGGAACACTCACAGCCACACCCCGAACACCAGAAACCGCCTCAACAACCCGCACAGAGCCCCTGGAACACCCGCAGCCACACCCCTCAACAACCCGCACAGAGCCCCTGGAACACTCACAGCCACACCCCGAACACCAGAAACCGCCTAACAACCCACACAGAGCCCCTGGAACACCCGCAGCCACACCCCGAACACCAGAAACCGCCTCAACAACCCGCACAGAGCCCCTGGAACACTCACAGCCACACCCCGAACACCAGAAACCGCCTCAACAACCCACACAGAGCCCCTGGAACACCCGCAGCCACACCCCGAACACCAGAAACCGCCTCAACAACTCGAACACAACCCCTGGAACACTCACAGCCACACCCCGAACACCAGAAACCGCCTCAACAACCTGAACACAACCCCTGGAACACCCGTAGCCACATCCTGAACACCAGAAACCGCCTCAACAACCCACACAGAGCCCCTGGAACACCCGCAGCCACACCCCGAACAGCAGAAACCGCCTCAACAACCCGAACACAACCCCTGGAACACTCACAGACACACCCCAAACACCAGAAACCGCCTCAACAACCCGAACACGACCCCTGAAATATCCCCAAAAAATCCCAAATCCATCTGAAACATCCCCAAAAAAACCCCTAAACCCCCCTGAAATATCCCCAAAAAAAAAATCCACGCAACCCCCTGAAACACCCCCAAAAAAATCCAAACTCCTCTGAAACATCCCCAAAAAAAACCTCACACAACCCCCTGAAACATCCCCCAAAAAATCCCAAAATTCTCTGAAACATCCCCAAAAAAACTCCTCCAAAAAAACCCAAACCTCTTTGAAACATTCGCAAAAAATCCCAAACCTCTCTGAAAACCCCCCCAAAAACCTGCACACAACCCCTGAAACATCTCCAAAAAATCCCAAATCCATCTGAAACATCCCCAAAAAAATCCAAACCCCCAGAAACCGCCTGAACAACCCACACAGAACCCCTGAAACATCCCCAAAAAAACCCAAATCCTTCTGAAACATCCCCAAAAAAACTCCTCCAAAAAAAACCCAAACCCCTCTGAAACATCCCCAAAAAATCCCAAACTCCTCTGAAACATCCCCAAAAAACCCAAACCCCTCTGAAACATCCCCCCAAAAAAAATCCAAATCCTCCTGAAACATCCCCAAAAAAAATCCAAATCCTTCTGAAACATACCCAAAAAAAATCCAAATCCTTCTGAAACATACACAAAAAAAACCCAAACTCCTCTGAAACATCCCCAAAAAATCCCAAATCCCCAGAAACCCCCCAAAAAACCCCCACACAACCCCCTGAAACCCCCCCCAAAAATCCCAAACCCCTCTGAAACATCCCCAAAAAACCCCCAAACCCCCCAGAAACCCCCCCAAAAAACCTCAAACCCCTCTGAAACTCCCCCAAAAAATCCCGAAAGCTGCAGAAACCCCTCCAAAAAAAAAAAAAAAAAAAAAACGCCGAGAAACCCCAAACCACCCCCATCAAAAACCCGCCTGAAACCTCCCCCCAAAAAACCCGAAAACCCCCCGATCCCCCCCGAGCCCCCTCGACCTGCCCGACCCCCCCTGAATCCCCCGACCCCCCCGAACCCCTCCGAGACCCCGAATCCCCCCCAGCCCCCCCGACACCCCTCAGCCCCCCCGAGCCCCCCTGAATCCCCCGACCCCCAGACCCCCCCCGATCCCCTCGACCCTTCCGAGCTCCCCCGACCCCCAGGACCCCCCGAGACCCCTCCGACCCCCCGACACCCCGAGCACCTCCGACCCCCCCGAGCCCCCAGACCCACCCGAAACCCCCGAGGCCCCCGAGCCCCCCGACCCTTCCGAGCTCCCCCGACCCCCAGACCCCCCGAGCCCTTCCGATCCCCCCGACCCCATCGACCCTTCCGAGCCCCCCCGACCCCCTACGAGCCCCCAGACCCACCCGAAACCCCCGAGACCCCCGACCCTTCCGAGCTCCCCCGAACCCGCCGAGCCCCCCGATCCCCCGACCCCTCAAACCCCCCGAGACCCCCGATCCCCCCCAGCCCCCCCGAGCCCCCTCGAACCCCCCGACCCCCCCCGAACCCTCCGATCCCCCCGACCCCCCCCGATCCCCCCGTGTCCCACCAGGGCCGGGGGCGCGGCGGCGCTGGCGGCGATGGCGGCGGCCGCGCTGTCCAGGTCGGCGGATTCCAGCACGACGCAGACGGTGCGACCCCCGCGGGGAGCCCCCAGGCGCGGCCCGCGGCACGGAGACCCCCAGAGCAGCGCCGGCAGCTCCTCCTGGGGAGGGGACACAGCGCGTGGGGGCGCAGCCGCGACCCCCGGCCGGGGGTGTCCCCGCCGCGGTGACATCGCCGTGGTTGTACCTGCGGGGCTCCGAGCACGGTGACCGCCGCCAGCTCGGGGTGGGCGCGCAGGGCGCGGCTCAGCGCCGGGGGTCCCGTCAGCACGTTGAGAACCCCGGGGGGCAGCGCCGCCCCCTCCCCGCCCAGCTCCGCCAGCAGCAGCACCGGCGGCGCCGCGGGCGGCGGGCACAGCACCAGCGCCGTGTTCCCTGCGGGCACCCCGGAAAACATGGGGCACCCCGAAAACGATGGGACACCCCGCAGGGACACCCCGGGACCGACGGGACACCCCGGAAAACATGGGGCACCCCGGGAACGATGGGACACCGCAGAGACACCCCGGGACCGATGGGACACCCCGGGACCGATGCGACACCCCCAGGGACACCCCGAAAAACGATGGGACACCCCGCAGGGACACCCCGGGACCGATGGGATACCCCGAAAAACATGGGACACCCCGGGAACGATGGGACACCCCGGGACCGATGGGATACCCCGGAACCGACGGGACACCCCAAAAACGATGGGACACCCCGCAGGGACACCCCGAAAAACGATGGGACACCCCGAAACCGATGGGACACCGCAGAGACACCCCGGGACCGATGGGACACCCCGGAAAACGATGGGACACCCCAAAAACGATGGGACATCCCGCAGGGACATCCTGGGACCGATGGGATACCCCAAAAACTGCTGAGACACCCCGAAACCGATGGGACACCCCGGGACCGATGGGACAACACGGAGACACCCCGGAAAACGATGGGACACCCCACAGGGACACCCCGGAACTGATGGGACACCCCGAAAACCGATGGGACACCCCGCAGGGACACCCCGAAACCGATGGGACACCCCAAAAACCAATGGGACACCCCGAAACCGATGGGACACGGGGGACACCCCGAAACCGATGGGACACCCCGCAAGGACACCCCGGAACTGATGGGACACCCCGAAAACCGATGGGACACCCCGAAAAATAATGGGACACCCCGAAACCGATGAACACCCCAAAAACTGCTGGGACACGAGACACCCCAAAACCAGCTGGGACCCCGTCCAGGGACACCCCAAAAACTGCTGGGACCCCTCGGAGGGACCCCACCTGGATCCACCTTTGTCCCTTGCTCCCTGGATCACCAGCTGTCCCCAGTTATCCCCAGCTGTCCCCATTTGTCCCCAGCTATCCCCATTTGTCCCCATCTGTCCCCAGCCCCCTCACTCACCCATGGCCAGCAGTGGCCCCAGTTTCCAGAGCAGGGCCGGCAGCGAGCAGGGCCCCGCCAGCACCACGGCCACCACCCCTGGGGGGACACGGGGTCAGGGACAGCGGGAGGGGACAGGGCCCTGGGGACAGCGGTCACTCACTCACTCACCCAGGGGTGTCCAGCCCTCCAGGCCAGGGGGCTGGGCTGGGGACAGTGGTCACTCAGTCAGTCACTCAGTCAGTCACTCACTCACCCAGGGGTGTCCAGCCCTCCAGGCCGGGGGCTGGGCTGGGGACAGTGGTCAGTCAGTCACTCACCCAGGGGTGTCCAGCCCTCCAGGCCGGGGGGCCCGAGCTGGGGACAGTGGTCACTCAGTCACTCACCCAGGGGTGTCCAGCCCTCCAGGCCGGGGGCTGGGCTGGGGACAGCAGTCACTCAGTCACTCACCCAGGGGTGTCCAGCCCTCCAGGCCGGGGGCTGGGCTCGGGACAGTGGTCAGTCAGTCACTCACCCAGGGGTGTCCAGCCCTCCAGGCCGGGGGCTGGGCTCGGGACAGTGGTCAGTCAGTCACTCACCCAGGGGTGTCCAGCCCTCCAGGCCGGGGGCTGGGCTGGGGACAGTGGTCAGTCAGTCAGTCAGTCACTCACCCAGGGGTGTCCAGCCCTCCAGGCCGGGGGCTGGGCTGGGGACAGCAGTCACTCACTCACTCACCCAGGGGTGTCCAGCCCTCCAGGCCAGGGGGCTGGGCTGGGGACAGTGGTCACTCAGTCAGTCACTCACCCAGGGGTGTCCAGCCCTCCAGGCCGGGGGGCCCGAGCTGGGCGCCCCCCGCGGGCGCCCGCAGCAGCCGCAGCCCCAGCTCCAGGTCGGGTCCCAGTGTCCGGCACAGCGGCCGCGCCCCGGCCAGGGCCAGCAGCGCCCCCAGCGCCCCCCGGCGCTCAGCGGCCAGAGCGGCCAGCCTGGGACACGGCGGGGAAATGGGGGTCACTGGGAGTGACCAGGGGTCACTGGGGGGTCAGAGGGGTCACTGAGGGTCACTATGGGACATGGGGGTCACTGAGGGTCACTGGGTGTCACGGGAGGTCACTGGGGGTGACCAGGGGTCACTGGGGTCACTGGGGGTCACTGGGGGACACAGGGGGTGACCAAGGGTCACTAGGGGTCACTGGGGGGACATGGGGGGTCACTGGGGGACACTGGGGGTCACGGGGGGTCACTGGGGATCACTGGGGGGACATGGGGTCAGTGGGGGTCACTGGGGGACATGGGGGTCACTGGGGTCACTGGGGGTCACTATGGGACATGGGGGTCACTGGGGTCACTGGGAGTCACTGGGGGTCACTATGGGACATGGGGGGCACTGGGGGTCACAGGGGGTCATTGGGGGACATGGGGGGGTCACTGGGGGTGACCAGGGGTCACTGGGGGTCACTGGGGTCACTATGGGACATGGGGGTCACTGGGGTCACTGGGGGTCACTGGGGTCACTATGGGACATGGGGGTCACTGGGGTCACTGGGGGGACACGGGGGGTCAGAGCGGTCACTGGGGGTCACTGGGACTGACCAAGGGTCACTGGGGGACATGGGGGGACACGGGGGTCACTGGGGGGACACAGGGGGGACACAGGGGGTCACTGGGGGTCACTGGGGGACACTGGGGGTCACGGGGGGTCACTGGGAATCACTGGGGGTCACTGAGGGGGGTCAGAGGGGTCACTGGGGGGCACTGGGGTCACTGGGGGTCATGGAGGGTGACCAGGGGTCACTGGGGGACAGTGGGGGTGACTCGGGGGACACGGGGGGGTCAGAGGGGTCACTGGGGGTCACGGGGGGTCACTGGGGTCACTGGGAGTCAGAGGGGTCACTGGGGGTCATTGGGGGACATGGGGTCACTGGGGGGACACGGGGAGATACGGGGGGACACGAAGGGGTCAGAGGGGTCACAGGGGGTCACGGGGGGTGACCAGGGTAGGTCAGAGGCCAGCCCAGGGCCAGCCGTGGTCACTCACCGGCTCAGGCGCTGCCCCCTCTGGGGCGCCCCCAGCCCCGCCCAGCCCTCGGCTGCTGCTGCGGCCGCCGCCACAGCCACGGCCACGTCCGAGCTGTCCCCGGCTGGCACCGCGGCCACCGGCCGGCCTGGGGACACGGGGGAGCACAACTGAGCAGTGAGCCTGAGACCAACCCTGAGCCTGAGCCCTGAGCCTGAGCCTGTCCCCTGCTGGCACCGCGGCCACCGGCCGGCCTGGGGACACGGGGGAGCATGGACTGAGCAGTGAGCCTGAGCCTGAGCCTGAGCGTGAGCTCAACCCTGAGCCCTGAGCCTGAGCGTGAGCTCAACCCTGAGCCTGAGCCTGAGCCCTGAGCCTGAGCCCTGAGCCTGAGTCTGAGCCTGAGCGTGAGCTCAACCCTGAGCCTGAGCCCTGAGCCTGAGCCTGAGCCTGAGCCCTGAGCCTGAGCCCTGAGCCCTGAGCCTGAGTCTGAGCCTGAGCCCAAACCCTGAGCCCTGAGCCTGACCCTGAGCCTGAGCCCTGAGCCTGAGCCTGAGCCCTGAGCCTGAGCCTGAGCCCAACCCTGAGCCCTGAGCCCAACCCTGAGCCCAACCCTGAGCCCTGAGCCTGAGCCTGAGCCTGAGCCCTGAGCCCTGAGCCCTGAGCCTGAGCCCTGAGCCTGAACCCTGAGCCCAACCCTGAGCCTGAGCCTGAGCCTGAGCCTGAGCCTGAGCCCTGAGCCTGAGCCCTGAGCCCAACCCTGAGCCTGAGCCTGAGCCTGAGCCCTGAGCCCTGAGCCTGAGCCCTGAGCCCAACCCTGAGCCCAACCCTGAGCCCTGAGCCCAACCCTGAGCTCTGACCCTGAGCTCAAACCCTGAGCACAAATACTGAGCCCAACCCTGATCCTGAGCCCAAACCCTGAGTACAAACCCTGACCCTGACCCCAAACCCTGACCCCAATCCCTGTCCCCAAACCCTGACCCCAATTCCTGACCCTGATCCCAATCCCTGTCCCTGAGCCCAGTCCCTGACCCCAAACCCTGACCCTGGCCTGCACCAGTGACTCCAAACCTGTGACCTTGACCCCTGACCCCAGTCCTGCCCCTGTCCCTGACCCCAAACCCTGAGCCAAATCCCTGTCCCTGACCCCACTCCCTGACCCCAATCCCACTCCCTGTCCCCAATCCCTGTCCCTGTCCCCTCCCTGTCCCCTCCCTGTCCCACTCCCCGTCCCCTCCCCGTCTCCTCCCGTACCTGTGCTGGCCTCCTGGCACTCCAGGCTCGCCCGTCCCGGCGGCTTCAGCCACGTCCCGTCCACAAAGTGTCCGAGGCTGCGCCCGTGGGACTCCAGCCACGCCTGGGGGGGTGGGCGAGGGTCACCCAGGGACCCCCCAGCCCGGCCAACCCCCCCCCCGACTGCCCCGAATGACCTTGGGGCCGCGGGGGGACTTTGACCCCAACACACCCCAAGGGGCCTGGGCTCTGCCCGGGACCCCTCCGGCCCCAGGGACCCCCAGTGTCCCCCCAGTGTCCCCTCAGTGTCCCCTCAGTGTCCTCCCCAGGGCCCCCCAGTGTCCCCTCAGTGCCCCCGCAGTGTCCCCTCAGTGCCCCCCGGGACACCCCCATCCCCACGGGACCCCCAAACCCACCCCCATTCCCCCCATTATTCCCCTCGGTGCCCCCTCAGACCCGCTCCCCGTCCCTCAGGAGACCCCCCAGAGCCCCTCAGGAGCCGCCTCAGACCCTCAGGGCCCCCCCCCAGGACCCCCAGAGCCCACCCAGGACCCCCAGGGGGTCTCACATCACCTCTCCCGGGTTGGTCCCGCCGGGGATCGGGCCCTCCTCCATCGTGGCGAAGATTTTGGGGACCGGGGGAGCCCCGAGAGCCGCCAGAGCTGCCATGGCCGCCGAGGGGCCACAGAGACGGGGCGGGGTTGGACGGAGCGGCCCCGGAAACCACCGAGACGAGAATGGAGGGATAGAGCGGCCCCGGAAACCACCGAGACGGGGCGGGAGGAATAGAGCGCTTCTGAGAAACCACCGAGACGGGGCGGGATGGATAGAGCGGCCCCGGAAACCACCGAGACGGGAATGGACGGAAGGAGCGGCCCCGGAAACCACCGAGACGGGGCGGGACGGACAAGAACTGCCCTGGGCACCACCGAGACGGGGCCTGTTATGAATGAGGAACCTTTTGTTCGCCTGACAGACCTTGAAAGGATATCGCCAGGACTTGTGAGGCCAGGGTGTTAATTGTTTTGCATTGATCGCCTGACAGACCTTGGGAGGATATCGCCAGGACTTGTTAATTGTTTAAATTGTTATTCGATCATTTATGGCCCATTGCGCTCATTTATAACAATTTTGGCCTCGTGACTCGGATCGAGATTTTGGAGGGGCTCTCTGCCTGCGGGAAGGCGCGCCCCACCATTTTGGTGGCCCAAGGGACGGGAGTCCTATCCTAACCTCGACCGACGAACCTAAAGTCAAGAAAGCAAAAGCAAAGGTAGGAGGGCCCGGTTGACCCCTTAAATTTTGTGCACAAAGTCCGGACGAAGACGCAGGACGCGTAAGTATAAGGGATCCGTTCGGGCGGGGTCGGGATCCCGGAGTACAACGTGTGGTGTGTGTGTGAGAGGGGGACTGGCAGCCAGATTCCCCAAGCGAGTGCAGACCCTTAGTAGTGCGGTTCCCATCGACCCGCGAGGGCGTGGGCCACGAAACAGGGGAAGCGAAAGTGATTTTTGGTGTGAGTGAAGGTACTCCGGAGGAAATGGGGCAGGGGAAGAGTAAACCTCCTGCAAGTGTTAAACTCCCACCCATACCTAGAGATAGTCCCTTGGGATTTTTACTAGAAAATTGGGACCATTTCCCTGGAACGGAAGGGAAGGATAAGGCAAAAATGATATATTACTGTGTAGAAGTCTGGGGTGGGAAGGAGATTTCAAGAAACGTGTTCTGGCCAATATTTGGGTCAACAGAGGATTGGATAAAACAGAGATTAAATATTTGGGTAAATACAAAAAAACCTGTTTGTTTGGAGGAAAGTGAGTATGCAAAAATTTGAATAGCCCATCCTGAGGTTTTTATCTTTAAATTGACCGAAAAAGGGAATAACAAAAATAAGAAAAAGGGAGGTAGGAAAGAAGAAATCCTGATGGTACCCCCTCCACACGTGCCCCCACCGCAGGCCCCTGCCCCCAGTGCACCTCCCCAGAGGAGGATTCGGATTCAGATCATTCGAGCTACTCAGGACCAGTCACTAGAGGGAGATCTAGGAAACAACAAGAAAATTTATTCCCATTGAGAGAAATGCCTATGGGGGGTCCTCAGGCAGGAATAGGATTTATATCTGTGCCCCTCAGTTCAGGGGATGTTAGGGAATTTAAGAAGGAAATGGGACACTTATTAGAAGACCCGCTGGGAGTTGCTGAAAGAATGGACCAATTTTTGGGTCCTAATATGTACACCTGGGAGGAATTACAGTCCATTTTGAACATCCTGTTTACAGCCGAAGAGAAAAATATGATTAGAAGGGAGGGCATGCGTATCTGGGACACCCAACACGCTCAGGGTCCTGCAGCTAACACCAAATGGCCCCTTCAAAATCCTCAGTGGGATCATCAGAATCCTGCACATTGAACACACATGCAGGATTCGGGATGAGAAGGAGTTCAAGACAGATTAGAGGGGTCAGGGGCTCTATCTCTTGGGGACACGGAAACATCATAAGGAGCCCTTGATAAAACTGAAGGTGGGTCCCCATGGCCAGGAAATAGTTTTTCTGGTTGACACAGGAGCTGAAAGATCAACTATTTAGTTTTTGCCAAAAGGATGTAGACTATCTAAAGAGACTGCCACGGTAGTAGGAGCAAAGGGAGAACCCTTTGAGGTGGGGGTTATTAAAAGGGTGACAGTTGAATCAGAATCAAGAATTGGGCTGGGAGACTTTTTGTTAGTATCAGAATCTGAATATAATCTATTGGGGAGAGATATGATTATAGAACTAGGAATTAGGATAGAAGTAGTAGAGAAGGAACTACAAATTAAACTCTGTCCTCTCAGAGTGGAGGACGAAGAAAAGATAAACCCTGAAGTATGGTATAATCCAGGAAACGTGGGGCAGCTAAAAATAGCCCCATTTTCGGTGATTATTAGAAATCCGGAAGTCCCGGTAAAAATAAAGCAATATCCCATATCCCCTGAGGGTCGATGGGGATTAAAACCTGAGGTAGATAGATTGTTGAGCAAGGGGCTGCTAGAACCATGCATGTCACCCTTCAACACACCGATACTCCCTGTGTGCAAATCAGATGGCACTTATTGGTTAGTGCACGACTTAAGGGAAATTAATAAACGCACAGTGGCTCGGTTCCCCGTGGTGGCAAATCCATATACACTCTTAAGTAAATTGGGGCCTAATAACTTATGGTATAGTGTCATAGATTTAAAGGATGCCTTTTGGGCTTGCCCTCTCAACGAGGCAAGCCGGGAGTACTTTGCATTTGAATGGGAGGACCCCGATACAGGGAGGAGGCAACAGCTGAGGTGGACAGTGTTACCCCAGGGGTTCACAGAATCTCCAAATTTGTTTGGACAGGCATTGGAACAAATTTTGCAGGATTACCAAACAGGACCGGGAGTAACCCTGATACAATATGTAGATGATCTGCTTCTGGCAGGGGAACATGAGGAGGATGTAAGGAAAGAAAGTATAAAGCTGTTGAATTTTCTGGGACTTAAGGGGTTAAAAGTTTCTAAGACTAAACTCCAGTTTGTAGAGGAGGAGGTAAAATATTTGGGGCACTATTTAAAGAAGGGAGAGAAAAGAATAGACCCTGAAAGGATCCAAGCAATTATGTCACTACCTATTCCAAAAAACAAGAGACAAGTTCGTCAAATTTTAGGACTTACTGGGTACTGCAGGCAGTGGATTGAAAATTATAGCAGTAAAGCTAGATTTCTTTACCATAAATTAACACAGGAAGGGCTAATGAAATGGAGTCAAGAAGACACAGAGAAACTTCAGGAATTAAAGGAAAGTTTGGTCCATGCCCCGGTCTTAAGCCTCCCGGATGTGAGGAGACCATTTTTCTTATTTGTAAACATAGAAGAGGGTATTGCATTTGGGGTACTTACCCAGGATTGGGCAGGGAAAAAGAAGCCTGTTGCATATTTATCAAAAATTTTAGATCCTGTGAGTAGGGGCTGGCCAACCTGTTTACAAATAGTGGCAGGATGTGCCCTATTGGTGGAAGAAGCTAGAAAAATTACTTTTAATGGTAATCTCAAAGTAATGTCCCCTCACAACATCCGGAGCGTATTACAGCAAAAAGCAGAAAAATGGATTTCAGATGCTAGGCTTCTAAAGTATGAAGGAATTCTGGTAGAGGCACCCAATATTGATGTTAGAAACCACTGCACTACAGAACCCGGCCGCATTTTTATACGGGGAACCGGAGCATGAGTGTTTGACCCATGACTGTATAGCTACAATAGAGGAGCAGACGAAGATTAGACCAGATTTAGAAGAAGAGGAATTAGAAAGTGGTGAAAGACTTTTCGTGGATGGATCCTCCAGGGTAATAGAAGGGAAAAGAAAATCAGGGTATGCAATAGTGCGGGGTCCGAACTTACAGGTGGTAGAGTCGGGTGCATTAGATAGATCATGGTCTGCCCAGGCATGTGAATTATACGCAATATTAAGGGCCTTGAAACTTCTTGAGGGGAAGGAGGGGACAATATATACTGATTTTAGATATGGATTTGGAGTAGTCCATACATTTGGAAAGCTATGGGAAGAAAGGGGCCTGATCAACTCACAGGGGAAGGATTTGATACACCAGAAACTTATAGTTGAGATCCTAAAAGCTCTGAGAGGGACGACAAGGTTAGCAGTGGTTCATTTAAAGGGACACCAACGAGGAATAGATTTAAAAAGCAGGGGGAACAACGCTGCAGATCAGGAGGCAAAACGGGCAGCCCTAAAGGAAATGGTCCTAAAAGAAAAAGGGGGGCAAAGGGGAAAAGATGGAGTCAAGGACGGTGAAAACACTGACACAATTTTTACGAATGAGGAGAAAGAGAGATTTAGAAGAATGGGTGTTACAGAGGAAGCAGGAAAGTGGATATTAGCAGACAGCCGGGAAGTGTTACCAAAGGCAATAGCTCAAAGGGTATTGTATAAGTTACATCAGAAAACTCATTGGGGAGCCCAGGGGCTGGTGGATCACTTTGCCACTAGGTACATGAGCATCGGGCTCCACGATATAGCTAAACATATCACAAAGGGATGTCCTACCTGTTTGCGGGTAAATCGAAGTAACCTCAGAAAACTACCCTATGGGGGAAGGCCTCTAGCAAAACAAACCTTTGCAAATATTCAAGTGGATTTTACTGAATTGCCAAAGGTGGGGAGAATTAAATATCTTTTAGTAGTAGTAGATCATCTTACTCATTATGTGGAAGCCTTCCCGACATCAAGGGAAACCGCACGAACAGTAGTAAAAGCCCTGCTGGAGGAGATAGTCCCCAGGTATGGTGTACCAGAAACAATTGACTCTGATAAGGGGCCGCACTTTACATCAAAGGTAACTCAGGAGCTGGCAGCAGCATTAGGAATAAAATGGGAACAACATACTCCTTGGCACCCTCAAAGTTCAGGCCGGGTAGAAAGGATGAATGGAGAAATAAAAAAACAACTTACTAAATTGGTACTAGAAACAAAATTATCATGGGTTAAATGCATTCCCCTAGCCTTGCTGAATATTCGGACTCAACCCCGGGCGGATTTGGGAATTTCCCCATTCGAGATGTTATATGGCATGCCCTATAGTTTAGAAAAGGCACAGACAAACCCAAATGTTAGTGAACGATACATTAACGAGTATTTAATAGCTTTGATGAAATTCAAAAAACAGCTATGGGAAAAAGGAATGTTGGTTCAGAGACCACCATTAGATCTTGTATTACATCAGGTTCAGCCCGGGGACTGGGTACTGGTCCGAAGTTGGAAGGAAAATCCGATAACACCCAAGTGGGAAGGACCTTACCAGGTGTTGCTTACAACAGACACAGCAGTACGCACTGTGGAAAAAGGGTGGACTCACGCAAGCTGAATCAAGGGACCAGTAGATCCGTCTAAATTCACCAACGACCCCGGGTGGGAATTGAAGGGCACACCTGGGAGCCTGAAACTGACACTTAAGAAGCGAGGAAGCTCTAATTAAAAGACAAATTACATTATTCTCACCCCACCACAGGTATGAGACTTTTTCCACATGGGAGATAGACTGTGAGATCCAAGATACTATTCCTTCCTAGTAGAGCTCCGAGCAACAGGAGCACCAATTGCGGGGGGAGAAGATCTGCTGAATACAGCAGTGAAAATAAGATGTAATGCTGAAAATTGCTGGGGAAATTGTAACCCTTTTGTATGCTTTATTTGTTTAGTTTGTAAGGAGGAGTGGTGGACCCATTGCAGCAACAGTTACCCTCCAAGGGGAGTGTGTAAAAATTGTTATTTGGACCAAAGGCTACTCACCTCTCAGGTCCTGGCTACCAAAGTGGCTGCCAGAGAACTCTTGAGAGGGTCTGAAGAGTGGTGGAAAGTTTTTACAAAGGGGATAAACCCCCAGTTCTATTGTTATCACTCTAATGAACCTGCCCCATTTGTGGCTAGGATAGTAGCCGCCCTGTGCAGACGGTGGGTACCTGAACTCAGTTGTTATACCCCTCAAATTAAGAACCACAAGTGGTATAAATACATAAAACGTATCAAAAAGCATGGGTCAAACACCCCTCCTGAAGAATACTCCTGCTGCCGAGAAGATGGAACTCCCCATAGCTCGTAGCAACCGAGTTGATGGACAAGGCAGAGGAGATGAGAGCAGTGGAGGGGGGAGCCCGAGCAAAAGGGGAAAACGAGGAACAGGTACCCAGAGCTGTCGAGAGTTCAAGGGAAAGGAAAAGTCTGAGGTAAATTGGGAGAAGTATAAAAAGAGCAGTTGTGGAAAATGGGGAAGCTACCACCTCCAATTAGGAATTTTACATATAATGCTTTTGAAATCTGCGCTTGCAAGCCATGAACCTTTTAAATGGTCATTAATAAGGTGGGAGGACCAGAAAGTACTTAGTACAGTGGTGACTTCAGGAACCCCCTCGTTCAACTGCTACCTTTGTGACTTAACCCAAACACACCCATGCTTGAACAAGGTGGGATTTTATTTTTGTCCGGCATCCAATCCAGGAAAACCTTATTGTAATTATCCTGGAGAATTTTATTGCGGATACTGGGGATGTGAGACAGTGGCTTTCGGATTTTCCCCGGGAGGAGGAAAGGACCAGTATATATCTGTAGGGTGGTGGCCTGCAGGATGCATTCCCCCTGAGATAGGAAAGGATCAGGGAGTGGGAAACCCTGGCAACTGCCATGGAATACAAATCAATGTTACAAACAATAAGGTCAAAGATGAGGTATGGACGATTGGCAAAACCTGGGGAGCTAGAGCATGGGAACCAGGAAAAGATAGGGGAGGACATTTTCTAATCAAGAGGGAACCAATTCCACATGATCCGGTACCTGTAGGGCCAAATCCAGTAATAGGCACCCAGGAAATAGAGGAAAACTGAAATGAGGCTATGAGGGAAAACACAACAGTGGCCACTAATGGATCTATAATTATGCCTGCCACTGTGTTACCACCAAAGCATGGGACGCTCTGGAAAGTAATGCAAGCTACCTTTGGGGTCCTCAACAGTACATATCCAAATCTAACCAAACAGTGCTGGCTATGTTATATCATTAATCCACCTTTTTATGAAGCTTTGGGGTCCGCAGCAAAATCCAAACGTGTCAATGGATCAAATCCGCGGGAGTGCCTTTGGAAAAAGGGGAAAGAGAGTACCCCAGGAATATCAATGGCACAAGTAAGTGGAAAAGGAAGGTGCATAGGCAATATACCTCGAGATAAAGATCATCTTTGTCTGGTAAAAATGTCTGTAACCGACTCCCGCAAGCCGGCCCAATGGCTGATCCCTGCTGCGAACACCAAATGGGTCTGCAACACATTAGGGGTAACCCTGTGTATATCAGTATCTAATTTCAATGAAACATCCGAATACTGCATTCAGGTCATGGTAGTTCCCCGGGTTGTGTACCATCCAAAAAATTTTAATGATTTTAGGGCTTGCTTTCGGCCCCCAGTATTTTTAACAAAATTATTAGCATTGTAAAAAGCAGGTTAGAAGCCGCTCACCTCATGTTAATACGAGCAAAATATGAAGCCTTAAATGGGGAAGAGGCAGAAGATTATTTGGAGTTAAGTAGGAGGGAATTACAAAGATTTAGCGAACAAAAGTAATAATATAGAAAAAGGGGGGCGTTGTGATGAATGAGGAGCCTTTTGTTCGCCTGACAGACCTTGACAGGATATCGCCAGGACTTGTTAATTGTTTTGCTTTGCTTGCTTGCTTCCTTGATAGACCTTGAGAGTGAGGCCAGGCTGTGTTCTGCTTTGCTTGCATAATCACATATCGCTTTAAGTGCCAGAAAGCTTCCAAAAAAACCGCCGGATCACCTTATAAGGAAAGGGGTCAGCGGCTGAGGAAGACTATTCACCTTCATCCCCCGACCACCAGAAGGCAGAAGAAGACCCGGAGGAGCATGCGCAGAACTGCTGGGGGAGGAGCACGTCACCCGAAAACTGAACAGCTTAAAAGGAACAAACTAAGAGGGGTTGGGCGCGGCAGTTGGTGGAGCGGAGACTCCCCTGTCGCCCAGCGCTGAATTTTGCTTTTGCCTTGTGTAACCAATAAATTTTTTTTAAATTTGTATTCGATCTTTTATGGCCTATTACGCTCATTTATAACACTGAGAAACCACCGAGACGGGGCGGGATGGACAGAGCGGCCCTGAGAAACCACCGAGACGGGAATGGATGGATAGAGCGGCCCCGGAAACCACCGAGACGGGAATGGATGGACGGAGCGGCCCTGAGAAACCACCGAGACGGGAATGGATGGACGGAGCGGCCCTGAGAAACCACCGAGACGGGAATGGATGGATAGAGCGGCCCCGGAAACCACCGAGACGGGAATGGATGGACGGAGCGGCCCTGGGAAACCACCGAGACGGGGCGGGATGGACAGAGCGGCCCCGGAAACCACCGAGACGGGGCGCGATGGGCAAGAACTGCCCTGGGGCACCACCGAGACGGGGCCGGGTCGGATACAACAGCCCTGAATGACCATCGAGACGGGGAGGAATCGGCCAGAGCGGAATTCCTCCAGGATCACCGAGACAGGGCAGGAGCGGCCAGAGCGTCCTCGCGTAACCATGGAGACGGGGCTGCGCCGGAAGCGGAAGTGACGCGCGCACGGAAGCGGCGGCAAGTGCGGCCCGGGGTCCCTGAGGGGTTCCGGGGTCCCTCAGGCCATGGCGGACCCGTCGCTGCTCTCGGCCGAGCTGGAGGCGGAAGAGGAGGAGGAGGCGGCGCTGCGGCGGCTGCTGCTGCAGGTGGGTGTGGGGAAGGGCTCCCGGTGCCGGTCTCGGTCCCGGTTCTGAACCTCCCCCTTCATTTCCCGCAGGTTACCCCGGACCGTGAGGAGGCCCCGCGGCCCGGGCCCGCCCGCGCCGTCACCCCGCAGCCGGGTACGGGGGTTCGGGGGGTCCGGGGGAGGGTTCGGTGGGTCCGGGGGAGGGTTCGGTGGGTCCGGGGAGGGTTCGGTGGGTCCAGGGAGGGTTCGGTGGGTCCGGGGTCGGTTCGGTGGGTCCAGGAGGGTTCGGGGTCGGTTCCGTGGGTCCGGGGTCGGTTCCGTGAGTCCAGGAGGGTCCGGGGTCGGTCCGGTGGGTTCAGGAGGGGTCGGTCCGGTGGTTCCGGGGCCGGTCCGGTGGCTCCAGGCGGGTTCATGTCCCCGTGTCCCCCAGGGCTGTGCGTCAAGACCCGCGCGGGCGGGCACAAGGCGTTCATCAACGTGTGCCACTCGCCCGAGGTGCCGCCGCCGCCGCCCGTGCCCCCGCCGGGGCTGCAGCGGCTCCTGCGGGACCCTCCCGGCCCCGACGGCGGATTCCGCATCCCCATGAGCCTGGGGGAGCCGCACGCCGAGCTGGACCGAGGTCAGCCAGCCCCGGGACGGCCCCCGGGGCCCTGCCCCGAGCACCGGCGCCGCCCCGGCAATGCTGACCCCTCCCCGATCCCGCAGGCGGCCGCGGCTGCACCGCCTACGACGTGGTGGTGAACTCGGGCTTCTTCAGGACGCTGCAGGTGAGGGAGGGCAGGGGGCTGTTTGGGGGCATTGGGGGGCTCAGGGGAGTTTGGGGGCTCGGGGGACCTTGGGAACATTAGGGGTTTGGAGCTGTTTGGGGGCATTGGGGGGCTTAGGGCAGTTTGGGGACATTGAGGGGCTCAGGGCAGTTTGGGGACATTGGGGGGCTCAGGGGAGTTTGGGGACATTGGGGGTTCAGGGCAGTTTGGGGACATTGGGAGGCTCAGGGCAGTTTGGGGGCTTGGGGCAGTTTGGGGACATTGGGGGTTCAGGTCAGTTTGGGGACATTGGGGGGCTCAGGGCAGTTTGGGGACATTGAGGGGCTCAGGGGAGTTTGGGGACATTGGGGGGCTCAGGGCAGTTTGGGGGCTTGGGGCAGTTTGGGGACATTGGGGGATCAGGGGAGTTTGGGGACATTGTGGGGGATCAGGGCAGTTTGGGGACATTGGGAGTTTGGGGACATTGGGGGATCAGGGGAGTTTGGGGACATTGGGGGCTCGGGGGAGATTGGGGACATTGGGGGTTCAGGTGAGTTTGGGGACATTGGGGGTCTCAGGGGACATTGGGGCAGTTTGGGGACATTGGGGGTCTCAGGGGACATTGGGGTCTCAGGGCAGTTTTGGGGTCTCGGGGGGATTTTGGGGACTCTGACCCCCCCGCCCCCAGGCTGACCCCCTGTACCTGGAGTTTTTCCTGACGGTGGCCATGGAGGGGCTGTCGGAGAAGTACGGGGTGGAGCTGGAGCTGACTGGTGAGACTGGGGGTTGAGACTGGGAGTGACTGGGGGTGACTGAGGGGGCTGGTGAGACTGGGAGTGACTGGGGGTGACTGAGGGGGCTGGTGAGACTGGGGGTTGAGACTGGGGTGAGACTGGAGGGGCTGGGGTGACTGGTGAGACTGGGGGTGACTGGGGGTGATTGGTGAGACTGGGAGTTACTGGGGGTGACTGGTGAGACTGGGGGTGATTGGGGGTGACTGGGGGTGATTGGTGAGACTGGGGGTGACTGGTGAGACTGGGGGTGTCTGGTGAGACTGGTGAGACTGGGGGTGACTGGTGAGACTGGGGGTGATTGGGGGTCACTGGGGTGGCTGGTGACACTGGGGTTCTGGGGGTTCCTGGCCCCCCGTGACCCCCGCCCCCCCCCAGGCTGGCGGGTGCTGCGGAACCGGAAGTTCCTGGGCAGCATCTCGGCCCAGAGCATCCGGGCCCGGCCCCGGCCCCGCATCCAGGAGCTGCCGGGGTGAGCGGGACCTCCCCAAAAACCCCCGGGACCCCTCCCCAAAATCCTCCAGGGACCCCTCCCCAAAAACCCCCCGGGATCCATCCCAAAAACCCCCCGGGATCCATCCCAAAAACCCGGGACCTCTCCACAAAACCTGGGACCACTCCCCAAAATCCTCCAGGGACCCCTTCCCAAAAACCTTGTGATCCCTCCCCTAAAACCCCCAGGACCCCTACCCAAAATCCTCCAGGGACCCTTCCCCCAAAAACCCCCAGGGACTCCTCCCCAAAAACCCCTGGGACTCCTCCCCAAAAGCCTCTGGGACCCGTTCACAAAAACCCGGGACTCCTCCCCAAAATCCTCCAGGGACCCCTCCCCAAAAACCTTGTGATCCCTCCCCTAAAACCCCCAGGACCCCTACCCAAAATTCTCCAGGGACCCTTCCCCAAAAACCCCCAGGGACCCCACCCCAAAAACCTCTGGGACCCGTTCACAAAAACCCGGGACCCCTCCCCAAAATCCTCCAGGGACCCCTCCCCAAAAATCCCTGGGACCCCTCCCCAAAACCCCGAGGCTCTCAGGGTCCCCCTGGGACCCCTCCCCAAAACCCCCCGAGGCCCTCCCAGCCTGACCCGTGCCCCCCCAGCCCCCCGGAGCCCCCCCAGTTCGTGGTGGTGGCCGAGCCCTCGGCCCAGGAGCCAAAGGTGCTGCAGGCCCGGGTGCACCTGCCCCAGGTGGTGAGTGGGGACAGCTGGGAACACCTGGGACAGCTGGGAGAACTGGGAGAGCTGGGGCAACTGGGAGAGCTGGGAGAGCTGGGGCAACTGGGACAACTGGGTTATGGGGCTCCCCTGATTCTGGGGGAGTTTGGGGGGCAATGGGGAGGATGGGACAGCTGGGGTTGGGTTATGGGGCTCCCCTGATTCTGGGGGAGTTTGGGGGGCAATGGGGAGGATGGGACAGCTGGGGTTGGGTTATGGGGCTCCCCTGATTCTGGGGGAGTTTGGGGGGCAATGGGGAGGATGGGACAGCTGGGGTTGGGTTATGGGGCTCCCCTGATTTTGGGGGACAATGGGGGGGATTGGGGAGCAGTGGGTGGATGGGGGAGCCCCGTTTTCCGGGGGGCACTGGGGGCTGCGATGGGAGGGGTTTCCACCATCCTTGGTGTTGGGGGGCTCCCCTAAAACCCGAGGCGGGTTTGAGGGGCTGTGGGCGTGTCCTGAGCCGCTCTGGCCCCGCCCAGGAGGGGGCGGGGTCGCTATGGCTGGGGCTGAGCGAGGAGCGGCTGCTGCTGGCCCGGCCGCCGGCAGGGGGCGCGGCCGCGGGTCCGCCCGCCCGCCAGGGGGCGCTGCTGGAGCTGGGGCTGCCCCTGCGCGCCGACCCCGCGCGGTGCCGCGCGCGCTTCCACCGCCGCTCCAAGGTAACCATGGCAACCGCGGGACGCGGGACATGGACACGGGACAAGGGACAGACACGGGACATGGGACACAGGACACGAGAGGCAGGATGCGGGACGTGGGACATGAGGCACAGGACATGGACACGGGAGGCGGGACACGGGACACAGGACACGGGACATGGGACATGGACGCGGGTCATGGGAGGTGGGATGCAGGATGCGGGAAACGGGACGCGGGCGGGACATGGGAGGCGGGACACGGGACATGGGACACACACAGGAGGCGGGACATGGATACGGGACGGGAGGCGGGACACGGACATGGGAGGCGGGACATGGGACATGGACGCGGGACACGGACACGGGACACGGGACGCAGGATACGGAAATGGGACGCGGGTGGGACATGGGAGGCGGGACATGGGACATGGACACGGGAGGCGGGACACAGGACAGGGGACACAGGACATGGGACACGGGACATGGACACGGGACGAGGGACACGGGACCTGGACACAGGACGCGGGACACAGGACATGGACACGGGATGAGGGACATGGGACATGGGACATGGACGGCAGGAGCGGGACATGGGCATGGGACACAGGACACGGGACACAGGACGGGACATGGATACGGGACATGGGAGGCGGGGCACGGGACATGGACACGGGACAGGGGACATGGACGCGGGACAGGGGACATGGGCACGGGATGAGGGACATGGGATACGGGACATGGACATGGGAGGCGGGAGCGGGACAGGGGACACGGGACACGGGAGGTGGGACACGGGAGGCGGGACTCGGGATGCGGGAGGCGGGACACACACGGGACACGCCCGCTCAGCCTGGCGCCCGCTGCAGGTGCTCACCGTGACCGTGCCGCTGCGGGCGTGAGGGACACCGAGCACCGCGGGACCCCCTGAACACCGCGGGACCCCCCTAAATACCGCGGGACCCCCAGAACACCGCGGGACCCCCCCTAAACACCGCGGGACCCCCAGAACACTGCGGGACCCGCCCCTAAACACCGCGGGACCCCCGGGACCACCCCGGACCCTCCCGAGTGCCCCCAGCCTGGGGGGATCCTGGACTCTGCCTCAGGGACCCCGTTCAGGGCACTGTGACCGCTTTGGGGGCCCCCAGGATCATCCTGGAATCCCTCTGGATCCCCCAGGACCCCCCCAAGACCCTCCTGGATCCCTCGGGACCCTCCTGAATCCCCCCAGGACCTTCATGAACCCCCCCAGGACCCTTCTGGATCCCCTCAGGATCCTCCTGAATCCCCCCACGACCACCCCAGGACCCTCCTGAACCCCCCCAAGACCCTCCAGGATTCTCCAGGACCCTCCTGGATCCCCTCAGGACCCTCCTGAATCCCTCTGGACCCTCCAGGACCCTCCTGAACCCCCCCCAAGACCCTCCTGGGCCCCCCAGCTCAGGATTACCCTGGATTTTTCCTTGGGCACCCCCCTCAGGATCCTCAGGGGCTCTTTGGGGCTTTTTTGGGGTGGTCCTGAACCACTCAGGGACCCCCAGAACTCCCTCAGGACCCCCAATATCCCCCCCAGGATCACCCTGGACCCCTCCAGGACCCTCCTGGATCCCCCAGCTCAGGATTATCCTGGATTTTTCCTTAGGCACCCCCCTCTGGGCTCTTTGGGGTGGTCCTGAACCACTCAGGGACCCCCAGAACCCCCTCAGGACCCCCCCAGGATCGTCCCGGATCCCCTCCCCCTGCCTCCTTTTTTCCCGCACAAACCCCCCAATAAAAGTTAAACCCGGAGCCGCCCTGCGATTGGCGCGGCCCCCCCGGCGGGGGATTGAGGGGGATTTAGGGCTGAGCCGGCCCGGGGGGGCCGCCCAGAGCTCCCGGGAGCTCGGAGGGTCGGGGGGTCCCCCGGGGGATGGAGCCCTGAGCCGCCATGCAGTTCAACCGGGAGGAGTTCCGGCGGCAGCTGGGCGCGGGGCTGGGCCGCCTGCACAGGTGGGACCCCAAAATTTGGGGGGATTTGGGGGGTTTTGGGTGTGGGGGGGGTGCTGTGGGTGCGGGGCTGGGCCGCCTGCACAAGTGGGACCCCCAATTTGGGGGGGTTTGGGTGGGGGGGGTTCTGTGGGTTCTGTGGGTTCGGGGCTGGGCCGCCTGCACAGGTGGGACCCCGAATTTTGGGGGGGGTTTGGGTGGGGGGGGTTCTGTGGGGGCCTGCACAGGTGGGACCCCAAATTTGGGGGGATTTGGGTGTGGGGGGTTCTGTGGGTTCGGGGCTGGGCCGCCTGCACAGGTGGGACCCCAAATTTTGGGGGGGTTCCGTGGGTTCGGGGCTGGGCGCGCTCGTGGGTTTGTCACGGCTCTCGTGGCAGGGTTGAGCTCGGCGGGGTTTGTGGTCCTGGGGGGGATTTTGGGGGGTTTTGGGGCGTCTTGCCACGCGTGTGTGTGTGCGTGTGTCCCCTCCCCAAGCACACCCGTGTCCGTGCCACGCGTGTGTGTGTGTGTGTGTGTGTGTGTGTGTGTCCCCTCCCCAAGCACACCCGTGTCCGTGCCACGCGTGTCCCCGTCCCCGTCCCCTCCCCGGCGCCGCCACCGCGGCGGATTTAGAGCGTTAATCTGCTGCCAGCGCGGGGGGGACGCGGGGACACGCGGGGACACGGCGGGGGAAGGACGGGGGGGACACCGGGGAGGGGGGTGGCAGCGGGGTGACCCCCTGAGCCCCGGGGGTGGCGATGGGGTGACCCCGAGCCCACCGCGGTGACCCCGAGTCCTGGGGATGGCATTGGAGTGACCCCGAGCCCCGGAGGTGGCACTAGGGTGGCACTGGGGTGACCCCCGAGATCAGTGGCGTGACCCCCGAGTCCTGGGGATGGCACCGGGGTGACCCCCGAGCCCCGCGGGTGGCACTGGGGTGACCCCCGAGATCAGTGGAGTGACCCCGAGTCCTGGGGATGGCATTGGAGTGACCCCCGAGCCCCGCGGGTGGCACTGGGGTGGTACTGGGGTGACCCCCGAGATCAGTGGCGTGACCCCGAGTCCTGGGGATGGCACCGGGGTCACTCTGGAGCCCCGGAGGTGGCACTGGGGTGACCCCCGAGATCAGTGGCGTGACCCCCGAGTCCTGGGGATGGCACCGGGGTCACTCTGGAGCCCCGGGGGTGGCACTGGGGTGACCCCCGAGATCAGTGGGGTGACCCCGAGCCCCGGGGGTGGCACTGGGGTGGTACTGGGGCGACCCCGAGCCCCGTGGGGTGGCACCGGGGTGACCCCGAGCCCCGAGAGTGGCACTAGGGTGGCACTGGGGTGACCCCGAGTCCTGGGGATGGCACCCGGGTCACTCTGGAGCCCCGGGGGTGGCACTGGGGTGACCCCGAGCCCCGTGGGGTGGCACCGGAGTCATTCTGGAGCCCCGGGGGTGGCACTGGGGTGACCCCCGAGATCAGTGGGGTGACCCTGAGTCCTGGGGATGGCACCGGAGTGACCCCCGAGCTCCGAGGGGTGGCACTGGGGTGGCACCGGGGTCACTTTGGAGCCCCGGGGAATGGCATTGGGGTGGCACTGGGGTGATCCCCGAGCCCCGGGGGTGGGACTTGAGTGACTCCCGAGCACACTGGGGTGACCCCTGAGCCCCGGGGATGGCACCGGGATGACCCTGAGCCCTGGGGGTGGCACTGGTGTGACCCCCGAGCCCACCGCGGTGACCCCGAGCCCCGGGGGATGGCACTGGGTCATTCTGGAGCCCCGGGGATGGCACTGGTGTGACCCCCGAGCCCACCGCGGTGACCCCGACTCCCCCCCCCAGGTTCCTGGAGCGGCGGCAGGATGACCCCGAGATCCTGGAGCTGAGCTCGGGGGGCGCCCCCCGGACGGCGCCGCGCCCCCCCGTGCTGGACTGCACGTTCTGCGGGCTGCCCCGGCGCTACGGCATCGCCATCCTGTGCGGCATCGGCTTCTGCATCAGCTTCGGCATCCGCTGCAACCTGGGCGTGGCCGTGGTCAGCATGGTCAACCCCAGCCACGGACAGGTGAGGGGTCAGCATGGTCAGCCCCAGCCACGGACAGGTGAGGGCAGGGGGACAGGTGAGGGGTCAGCATGGTCAGCCCCAGCCACGGACAGGTGAGGGCAGGGGGACAGGTGAGGGGTCACTGGGACCGGTGTGGTCAGCTATGGAGTCAGTGGGATCAGGTTCAGGGTCAGTGGGGTCACTGTGGTCAGTGGGATCAGCTATGGGGTCACTGGGGTCAGATTCAGGTTCAGTGGGGTCAGCTATGGGGTCAGTTCTGGGGTCAGCTATGGGGTCAGTGGGGTCACATCGCCATCCTGTGCGGCATCGGCTTCTGCATCAGCTTCGGCATCCGCTGCAACCTGGGCGTGGCCGTGGTCAGCATGGTCAACCCCAGCCACGGACAGGTGAGGGGTCAGCTGTGGGGTCAGTGGGGTCAGCCCCAGCCACGGACAGGTGAGGGGTCAGCATGGTCAACCCCAGCCACGGACAGGTGAGGGCAGGGGGACAGGTGAGGGGTCAGCATGGTCAGCCCCAGCCACGGACAGGTGAGGGCAGGGGGACAGGTGAGGAGTCAGCATGGTCAGCCCCAGCCACGGACAGGTGAGGGCAGGGGGACAGGTGAGGGGTCAGCTATGGGGTCAGTGGGGTCATCTATGGAGTCAGTGGGATTAGGTATGTGGTCACTGGGGTCGGTGTGGTCAGCTATGGAGTCAGTGGGATCAGGTTCAGGTTCAGTGGGGTCAGTGGGGTCACTGTGGTCAGTGGGATCAGCTATGGGGTCACTGGGGTCAGGTTCAGGTTCAGTGGGGTCAGTTCTGGGGTCAGTGGGGTCAGCTATGGGGTCAGTGGGGTCAGTGGGGTCCCATCGCCATCCTGTGTGGCATCGGCTTCTGCATCAGCTTCGGCATCCACTGCAACCTGGGCGTGGCCGTGGTCATGGCCATGGTCAGCCCCAGCCACGGACAGGTGAGGGGTCAGCTGTGGGGTCAGTGGGGTCAGCCCCAGCCACGGACAGGTGAGGGATCAGCTGTGGGGTCAGCCCCAGCCACGGACAGGTGAGGGTCAGGTGTGGGGTCAGCCCCAGCCACGGACAGGTGAGGGTCAGGTGTGGGGTCAGCCCCAGCCACGGACAGGTGAGGGGTCAGGTGTGGGGTCAGCCCCAGCCATGGACAGGTGAGGGGTCAGGTGAGGGGTCAGGTGTGGGGTCAGTGGGGTCAGCCCCAGCCACGGACAGGTGAGGGGTCAGGTGAGGGGTCAGGTGAGGGGTCAGGTGTGGGGTCAACCCCAGCCACGGACAGGTGAAGGGCAGGTGTGGGGTCAGTGGGGTCAGCCCCAGCCACGGACAGGTGAGGGGTCAGGTGAGGGGTCAGCTGTGGGGTCAGCCCCAGCCACGGACAGGTGAAGGGCAGGTGTGGGGTCAGTTATGGGGTCAGTGGGGTCAGGTGTGGAGTCACTGAGGTCAGTGGGTTTGGGGTCAGTGGGGTCAGTTATGGGGTCAGTGGGGTCAGGTGTGGAGTCACTGAGGTCAGTGGGTTTGGGGTCAGTGGGGGGACACAGCTCTGGGACAACGGGGATACCCAGGAGTGAAGGACCTGCCCAGGGTGTGTCCGGGGCGTGTCCCCCAACCCACTGACCCCACTGACCCCATGACCCCGCTGACCCCGCTGACTCCAATGACCTCATACCTGACCCCACTGACCTTGCTGACCCCATACCTGACCCCACGACCCCATGACCCCATGACATTATACCTGACCCCGCTGACCCCATGACATCATACCTGACCCCGCTGACCCCACTGACCCCCTGACCGCACTGACCCCA